>NW_004444008.1:3278291-3290417 GCF_000243295.1 Trichechus manatus latirostris | reverse complement strand
GTAGTCTTTGATCTTCATCAGTAAGTGCTTCAAGTCCTCTTCACTGTCAGCAAGCAAGGTTGTGTCATCTGCATATCACAGGTTGTTAATTAGTCTTCCTCCAATCCTGATGCAGTGTTTCTCTTCATATAGTCCAGCTTCTTGGATTGTTTGTTTATCATACAAATTGAATACATATAGTGAAAGGATACAACCCTGATGTACACCTTTCTTGATTTTAAACCACGCTGCTGCCTGTTCTAATGACTGTCCTATTCAAATGACTACATCTGGGTCTATGTACAGATTCCTCATGTGCAACATTAACTGTTCTGGAATTACTGTTCTTCTCAATGTTATCCACAATTCGTTATGATCCACACAGTCGAATGCCTTTGCATAGTCAATAAAACACAGGTAAACATCTTTCTGGTATTCTCTGCTTTCAGCCAATATCCATCTGACATCAGTAATGACATCTATTTTTCTAATTTCTCTTCTGAATCCCACTTGAATTTCTGACAGTTCTACTCTGTCCTATAGGTTAGCTATGAGTCAGAATTGACTCGATGGCAGCAAGTATTTTTTTTTTATTTGAAGCTCTCTCCAGCCTTAAGATTTGTATAGAATTGTCATACACACTTATTTCTTACTGTTGCATCTGAAGGCTGCGAGTCCAGGGATTGAGTCTATTGTTTGCAACAGTAGATGGCTGGTTCCAAGTAAGGATTTGTTAAGTAAACAATGTCAATGTTGAATGATTGTATGCTTACCTTATATCTAGTTGAATCAACAGGGACACAAGTCGTGAGATTTTTTGAAATAATACCAATTATAAGAGAATTTTAGTTAAACCTCAGATTTCCAAGGTAAAAAATCATGTATGTAAATAATACTGACCTCTTCTGGCATTTATTGTATTTAATTTTCTTTCAGTAAAACTTTGATTACTATGTTTAATGATGGTCATGATCGTGGATGTTTCATTTCTCATTCACTCTTAAGCATTTCTCATGCTGTGTTTTTCTTTTTTCATATTAAACTTTTCCTGTAAGAAAGATTTCACTTAAGATTATGAGAAATTGCTGCTGAATATTGAATATATCATGGACTGCCAAAAGAACAAACAAATCTGTCTTGGAAGAAGTACAGCCAGGGTGCTCCTTGGAAGCAAGGATGGCGAGACTATGTCTTACATACTTTGGACATGTTGTCAGGATGGATCAGTCCCTGGAGAAGGACATCATGCTTGGTAGATTACAGGGTCAGCAAAAAAGAGGAAGACCCTCAACAAGATGGATTGACACAGTGGCTGCAACAACGGGCTCAAGCATAACAACAATTGTGAGCATGGTACAGGACCAGGCAGTGTTTCGTTCCATAGTACATGGAGTCACTACGAGTCGGAACCAACTTGACAACACCTAACAACAACAACAACACCTGCCTTTGTGCCATTGGACAGTTTAGCTTTTTTTTTTTTTTTTACTAAGAGACTGTA
Source organism: Trichechus manatus latirostris (assembly GCF_000243295.1). Lineage (NCBI taxonomy): Eukaryota > Metazoa > Chordata > Mammalia > Sirenia > Trichechidae > Trichechus > Trichechus manatus. Next base: position 3,288,937 of record NW_004444008.1, on the reverse strand, counting down.
ATTGCTGCAACTGAAGGTTCATTAATTTATTAGCCTGGTAAACCCTTTCACTTTCAAGAGTCTGGGAAAGTTTGTAACTAAGTTGGTTAACCAAACAATAGGAACTGTCTTCCAGGCTAATCAATGTTGCTTTACTAAGACTGAGATCTCAGGTTTAAGATGAAATATGAAAACAGCATTGAAAACTCCAGATACACCAGGCATGGTCAAATAAGACCAGAGTGTTCAGAAAACTTCTGGAGCAGTCAGGTCTGATAATCATAAACAAGTTCATCTTTACTTTGTTTACAAGAGTTAATATATTCCAATCAATTAATGGAGGAAAGGTTTTTGTGATAGCCTCTAGCAATTTTTTAGTCATGGCCTAAGAGTCTTCCAACAGCTCAGTGACCATTTTATCAAAATTTAAGGCTAAGTTGTCTTTGGGTTTTTTCCATTCTGCCTGTTCTAGTCATAATTGGGCTTCCCCTGGGCCAGTAATCACGTGATCAAGCTGATATAAGTCAGGGAACCCAGGCTAGAAGGGTTCAACAAGGACTTTAAATTCTTCAGAAAATTTGTAGGGGTCCTCACAGAGTTTAGGAAATTTTTTCACAACGCTATGCAATTCTGAGCATGTCAATGGGGCAAAAGTTATACTAGGGGAATCTTTGCATTACTGCTGGTGCAAATTTTAAAGGGCACTTTAGGCAAGGGTTTATTTACTGTTTTTTTTTTTAGAGAAAAGATAAATTGTGATCAGAGGAGTAAGAAGGCAAAGAAGGGTACAAAGAAGTAGCAGCCAGTAGGAGAGCAAAAGAGGTGGGAGCTGAAATTTGACATTGTAATTCTTTATTCTGCCTAGTTAATTGAGATACAGTGTCTTGTGGGGAAGCAATTTTTCTGTCTTGAAAGCTTTTATAGCCCTCAATATACCCATCAAAATATGCATCCCACTGTGACTATTTAATCCAGGAGTCTAGGTTCTCTTATTTACTGTGCAGAAAAGTTAACTTAGATCAAAAGAATCTCAAAATGGCCACTGATTTTCCAAACTGTTTGAAGTGAGATTATGCCAAACAGACAACAACATGCACAACAAGGGACTACAATGCCTGTTGATGTAGTGAGCATGAGTCCCAGAAGGTGACTCCAAATATCCTCTAAACATAGCATTCCCCATTTTATAGTGACAGTTATAGTAAAACAAACTTTTGCTTGCAAGGACCAAAACCAACCCACAATAAAATTCAAAGAGCTATCAATGCAAGGGAGCGGACCTCAGATTACACAGGTTTTTTTAACCCCACATGTTTTCCAAGAATTCGTAGAGGAAGAGAGCCGAAAGTGGCTCAGCAGGTACCATGCCTGTGTCTAGATGCCCTGGGGATCATCAAATATAATGCACCTTCGATTTCCCGCTTCTGACACAAGCAATGTCAAAGAAGAAAACCTTGTACTCTGTTAGGAGTGAAAGAAAAGGAATTTTATTAAGGAATAATACAGCTTGAGCTGGGTAACACTAAGTAAAAATGCAAAGTGCTCCTCTGTCACTATTGAGTTAGAGGTTTTTATGCATAGAGAACAAAGGAAAGGTAGGGGGTTAATGATTGATTCAGCTTCATCTTTGAAGCATTTTGAAACATAAAGGTGGAACTTTTGGCCAGGGGGGAGTGAGTTTTACCCTCCAAGTGAGTGGCACCAGCCAGTTTAATTATACACATTCTTCCTAGGAAGAAATTTTTTACATCCTGACCTTTTGCTTCCTGGGAATGTGTGTTGATCTCACCATTCCTGTCCTGATGTGAGTGCCTCCAGTTTGAAAATTTCCATCTACATTACCTTTGTTTAATCTTTGTTGCTGAGACATGGGTTATATCAAGCTCCATATTTATACACAGAATGGTGTCACAGTTCTTAAAATCTCACACATAATTTTATAGTTTCATAGGTCATCAACATTGAAAGTAATTTTTATGTTTAACTACCCATCTGTTGCTTGATTTTACATATAGACTGATATATATTGTCACTGAAAAGGAATTCTTCCTTTGATTTGAAAAAAGCGAGTAGAATATTACTTCAAGAGAAAAATGCTGCACGAGTGCTCCTCAGGTTACATGTAACCAAGTACCACCCCCCTGGAAGGAAATACTCCAGAAGACAGGAAGATGAATGAGACCTGGTCCCTTCCTTTACAGAGTCTGTGACTTTCTAGGGGAAGGAAGCCATGTAAAAAAATTAACTGCAATCCAAGGAACACAAACACCTGTTGATCAATGCAAACAATGGGCCATGGAAATTTTGTCAGAGAACAAAAATTCCCTCTGGCTGGTCCTGAAGGCTTTGCTTCATGAAAGTGGGGAGGATAAGAATTTCACTAAGAATGGTCAGTGGCATGTCTACAAGTGGACATCACCATTTATACAGGTGGATATGGACAGGAAGGTGGAAAATGCAAGACAGGTTAATTGATCCAAGTGCTCAAATTTGAGGAAAGAAAAGAGACCTTAACTGGTCTCTGATAAATGCAGGTACAAAAAAGAATTCCAAGAATGGAGATTATAAAGAAAACTCTTCCTTTCACAGAGTTGAAAGAAATAGACTACATTTTTCTTTCCATAGAATGATTCAACTGGGATGATTTTACCTAAATACAAAGACTGTACCTGACCACTGGACCTTTCCAGATCCCTATGAATTTGGGGTATGCAAATCAAAATGCATCTCCTTATCCCTTCTGAGTTTTCTAACTCTCTCTCTCTCCATTTCTTTGAGCACTTGTTTTTCAATGAGAGTGAGAGTGAAAACTTTCACAGTTGGAACTGAGTATTTCTCCATGTTTGGACAATCCTAAGGACATTAAGGATCCTTTTTGCTTTGGGTAAATCAAGACCACATACGACATGTTTTACAATGGAAAGGACAATAGATCTTCCACCTCCTGACCATGTGACTCCTACTGACTCCCCTCATAATAAACATCCCAGCAGAATGAAGCCTTTTTTTTCTTTTTTTTCGTGTCTTGTGGATTTCTTAGGGCCCCATAAAACTGCTTGAACACAGAGACCTTGGACAGCCTACAGGAGCAGAAGGAAACAGCTGACTCAGAAGTTGCAAAAGCCAACAAACAAACAAGGAAGCACAAGATACTGTTCAAAATAATAAAAACTCACCAGAATTTGAAAATAAGGTTTATTGTGGGCAGTTATTTTATATGCATATAGGGAGGCCATTTTGATTACAGAAAAAGGAAATTGCTCAAAGAAACTAGGTTCAATGGGGCTTATTCAGAGAAGAACCAACAAAATCAAACCCATTGCCATCGAGTCAATTCCGACTCATAGGGACCCTAAGTGGAAGGTGAAATATAGAAGATCAATCATTGGCTAATCTTAACTAGATTGACTGAGCCCTGCCTTGGCAGCACAGTGGTTAAGCTTTTGGCTGCTAACCAAACGGTTGGCAGTTCAAATTCACCAGCTGCTCCTTGTAACCTTATGGAGCAGTTCTCTTCTGTCCTCTAGGGTCACTATGAGTTAGAATCGGCTCAATGGCAAGGAGTAGGAGTTTTTTTTTTTTAGTCTAACAGTTTACTGAGATCAACTGATACCAGTTTACTTCTGGCTGGCTGCTAATAATTTTGTCCTTTACCCACCTGCAGCCATGAGGCTTTTTGAAATTTAAATTAAGAGGTAATGGTTTCTCAACTATCCTTTTCTTAAAGGATAAGAGAAATTTACATTGCTATAGAACAGTTTTTGGCAGGCTTTTGTAGTTTTGGGTCAGGTTTTTAATGGTTAAAATTTGGTTTGTGGATAAGAAAAACCTTAAAATCAAAGTTAGATGTCTGTTATTAAGTTTCCTGTTCAACAGTGTAAATGACATTTCTCTTTTTAACAGACTAGTAATAGCACCAGTGATTAGCACTGTTGTTCCTGAAGATGCGAGCTTTCACAAATGTTAATAATGTACTTCTAGGACAAAAAAGGAAACCCTGGTGGCATAGTGGTTAAGAGCTACAGCTGCTAACCAAAAGATCAGCAGTTCAAATCTAATAGGCGCTCCTTGGAAAGCCTGTGGGGCAGTTCTACTCTGTCCTATAGGGTCGGTATGAGTCAGAATTGACTCGACGGCAATGGGTTTGTTTTTTTTTGGTTTAGGACAAAAATGTACACTCGAGATGGGCTCTGAACTTGCAGAACTTGAGGCAGGATCACACACAGAGCTTCCTGGAGCAAGCCTAATGTCCCTGATTCCCGTAAAATAAGTTTCTTACTGTTTAAAAAACCAGCTTTATTGAGACATAATTCACATATCAGGTGATTCCACCATTTAAAGTGTGCTCTTCAGTGGCTTTTAGTATATTCACAGGACCTTACTTTTTGAAGCTCTAAAGTTACTATTTTCAGGTTTCCACCATTTCAAACTTTCCTGTGTATGGAGCAAACAGGGCCACAGGACCCAGTCTCAAAAGTGAACAGCAGTGGACAGCCTATTCAGGCTCCGGAAGCAACCTGTGCCGAGGTTTCCTGCAAGGACATAGAGTTCCCCTCAAAGACCCCAAGAGAAAGTTGTTATTTAGACTACAGTGAGAAACAGCCCAATGAAAAGTGAGAAACCATGGTATGTCCAATGATTACTCACATTCACAGTTGGGTGACATGAACCGGAGCCAGGAGCAGAACAACAGCCTTGGTGCCTTTGTGTCCACGTCTCCTTGAGGGAACTCAGGTGGCACAAAGGAAGAAGAGGGGCAGGGCCTAGGTAGTTTTGGGATGGGGACAGGGCCAGAATTGGGTATGAGTGTCGGTCAGGGAGCCACCCTGGGGGGAACAGGAGGTACTTGGGAGGGGAAGAGAGATGGGGGAAGAATGGGGACAGGGTAGAGATTGCAGGGGTGGGATGGGGGTTGGGGAAATCACACAGGAGAGGAGTTGGAGGAGGGTTCAGAGTAGGTCAGTAGGTGATTAGGTCAGCAGGTCAGGAGGTCAGTAGGTCAGCAGGACACAAAAAGCAGGTGAAGTGGGACTCACAGGATCAGTAGGAGGAGGAGGATGACAAGAGTTTTGTCTTCCTCCTGAGCCTTCTCCTGTTTGGTCAATGCCTTAGCAATCTGGATACTTTATATTTTCTCTCTCATTCAATCCCTGCCTTTGACCCTAACACATCACAGTGGACCTCACCCCTGACACATCACAGTAGACCCCACCGCTGACACATCACAGTGGACCCTACCCCTGATATATCACAGTGGACTCTACCCCTGACACATCACAGTGGACCTCACCCCTGATATATTACAGTGGACCCCACCCCTGATACATCACAGTGGAACCCACTCCTGACACATCACAGTGGACCCCACTCCTGACACATCACAGTGGACCCCACTCCTGACACATCACAGTGGACCCTACCCCTGAAACATCACAGTGGACTCTACCCCTGACACATCACAGTGGACCTCACCCCAGATACATCACAGTGGAACCCACCATGCACACTCCTCCTACCTGATCCTCCACTAAGTACCATATCAACTAAAGGCCTTTTCTAGAACCTTCAAGGAACTTCCCAACCTATCTTCCCTTTCCTCCACATTCTGGATTGCTCCCTGTTTTCCTGCACTCCCAAAACTTCCCACAGTCAATCTTGTCTACAAAACTTATAGAGTAAATTATGACAGAGCCATCAGAAGAAACAAATACACAGAGTAAAAGATTTCACACCCTTCTCTCAACAATTGGTATAATAAACAGGCAAAAATCATGAAGAATGTAGAAGATTTGAATAGAAAACCATCTTCGTATGTAAAGATGTGCAAGACACATTATTTTCAAGCACACAAGTTAACATTTACAGAAATCAACTATATTTTGGACAAGAAGCTAATATCAATAAATTTCAGAGGAATGAAATCACAAAGAACATGTTCTCTTGTTCTCGCATTATAATGTAATTTCTACTAAAATCAATAATAAAATGCTAATTAGAAATTCCCTGTATGTTGGAAATGGAGAAGTACCCCTCTAAAGAAGATTTGAAAGGAGAAACTTCAGGGGAAAGTGAATATATATGAATTCAATGATAATGATAATGTAAATATGACATTAAAATACTTCTCCTGACCTAGGAATTTCAATTTGGGTTGGAAAGATTTTATGGTTTCAAAATCATCCCTTATTAACCAAGAAAATGTCACATCTTAAGTAGCTATAGAAATTTCAGTTAACTATGTCATTCTACTACTTGTTAGTGTGAGCTTTAAATGATGCACATAAATGGAACACTCCCTAACTCGGTGAGGCCAGCATTAGTCTTATACCAAATCCAGACAAAGACATCACAAAAAAAGAAAATTACAGCATAATATCCCACGATGGCGGAGTAGTCAGAAGCTTCAGGTGGTCCCTCTTACAACAAAGATAGGAAAAAATAAGAGCCCTTAACATCAAAGGCAAAGTTGAGGAATCAGACTGAGTGGCAGGGGGAAGGAGAGACGGTTCAGAAGTAGTGAAAAGTTGCCAGACCTGACCCGACGGGAGCCAGTGCTCTGCGGGCCAGATTGGCTGGCTTGCATGGTGAGGCAAGCAGTGGCATTTGGGATGCATTTTCCATGTCGAGAGAGACCAAGCAATGGAGAGTTTGCTCAGGCCTCCAGAGCCAGTGAAAAGTGGTGTTCAATTGGCAAAAGATAAGTACATGCGTTTAACCTACTGCGCAGATCAAAAAAACACCCTGTTTGGGAAGAACTCTCCCATTTACCTGCTCCCTGCCCACTCTGCACCAGGTCCCAGGTTGACTTCAGCAATTGCCTCAACCCCTGCACCAGAAGTAGGACCTGTTATGTGCCCTGAGCCATTCTCCCAGCCTTGGAGAGGGAACAAAATAACAAACAGGGAAAAAATAATCAGCCAGCTCTCCTAAGCCAGGAACTCAGGGCAGGCACAGCTCCTTTGCCTAGGCATAGGAATAAGGGGTCCATCCATGGACTCTGAATGTCTTTCACCCCTGCATAGTCCTTTGTGGGCCCATTTAAATAGCATAGGCCCTCAATAGTACAGTACAACAGGGTATATACCTGAAGACTACCTTCACTGTATCAGCTATATGGTGGAGTGGCATTTTTGTGACATTTGACACCACTCTGCCCATTAAGCAGGATCCTTACGTACCCACATCAAGGGCCTGAGGACTGGTGGCTCCACCCATGCCACCTAGTCACCTGTGACAGGTGTCCAAGAATAAGTCGTGCCTCCCAGTCCTTACAGACAACAGCATTGGGTGCCCATAGTCTGGCTGCAAAATCCACCCACCTACGCACTCTAGGAAACAGGGACATGCTTTCCATCTAGACACTCAGGGGCAGCTGTCAGCTCCCTGTCTTACTCAGCACGTGACTTCCTACTGCAACTAGATACTTATGCCTACTCCAATCACCCCTGCCTGTCTAAGACTATAGGTGAGAGCCTACACCACACACTTCATGACCGAATTACTTGGACACCTGAGCTGAATCCATACAAGAAAAGTAAATGGACTCCTGTGCTCACATACCTAATAAGAGTTCTAACCACCTGGTGACAGGACATTAGAGCTTCAAAGGTGCCAATAATTAATCTAGTTGGGCATATCAAAAGCAAAACAAAATAAGAAGCTAGGACACAGTAAAGCAAACATAAAATAAATAAATATAATAACTTATTGACGGCTTGGAGACAACCAAAAACATCAAATCACATAAAGAGGCAGACCATGATGGCTTCAGCAAGCTTCCAAAGCAAAGAATCAAGAAATTTTCCAGAGGAAGAAAACTTCTTGGAATTACCAGAGGTAGAATACAAAAGATTAATATACAGAACTCTTCAAACCAGGAAGGAGATCCACCAAAACAGAACAAGCCAAGGAACACACAGAAAAAGCAATAGAGAAATGTAAGAAGATTATAGAAGAGCACAATGACAAAATTTAAGAATCCATAGAGAGACAGCAATCAGAAATCCAGAAGATTAACAATAAAATTGCAGAATTAGACAATTCAACAAAAAGTCATAGGAGCAGAATTGAAGCAATGGAAGTCAGAATTCGTGAGATTGAAGGTAAAGCACTAGACACCAACTTATTTGAGGAAAACTCAGATAAAAGAATCTAAAAAGATGAAGAAACCCTAAGAATTATGTGGGACTCTATCAAGAGGAATAACCTATGAGAGATTGAGTACCAGAACAGGGGAGAATAACAGAAAATACAGAGAGAATTGTTGAAGATTTGTTAGCAGAAAACTCCCTTGATATCATGAAAGATAAGAAAACTTCTATCCAAAAAGTTCATCAAACCCCACATAAGGTAGATCCCAAAAGAAAGTCACCAAGATATATTATAATCAAACTTGCCAAAACCAAAGATAAAGAGAGAATTTTAAGAGCACCTAGGGATAAATGAAAAGTCATCTACAAAGGAGAGTCAATAAGACTAAGCTTGGACTACTTAGCAGAAACCATGCAGGCAAGAAGACAATGGGATGACACGTATAAAGCCTTAAAAGAAAAAAAAACTGCCAGCCAAGAATTATATATCCAGCAACACTGACTCTCAAACATGATGGCAAAATTAGGGCATTTCCAGATAAACAGGAGTTTAAGGAACTTGCAAAAACCAACCAAAATTACAAGAAATACTAAAGGGAGTCCTCTGGTTAGAAAATCAATAACATCAGATAACAACACAAAACAAGAATACAAGACAGAGCAACCAGATATAAACCCAGACAGGGAAGTCACAAAAATAAACCAAAGTTACAACGCTAAAATAGGGAAACAGAGATGTCAATATGTAAAAGATACAACATTAGAACAAAAAGGAAGGACTAAAAATTGTAGTCATAGATCTTTCATATGGAGAGGAAGTCAAGGCAATATCAAGAAATAAAAGATTAGTTTAAATTTAGAAAAATAGGGGTAAACATTAGGGTAACCACAAAAGAAACTAACAGTCCTACACATCAAAAATAAAGAAAAACATAAAGACTCAGCAAATACAAAATCAACAACCATGAAAAAGACGAAAAGAAAATATGTAAAGAAAAATGACAGTACAGAAAATTGAGTTGAACAAAGAAATTGTCAAAACACACAAAAAAAGACATCAAAATGACAGCACTAAACTCATACCTATCAATAATTACGCTGAATTTAAATTGACTAAATGCACCAAGAGACAGACAGTTGCAGAATGAATAAAAAAAGATGATCCGTCTATATGCTGCCTATAAGAGACACACCTTAGACTTAAAAACACAAACAAACTAAAACTCAAAGGATGGAAAAAGATATATCAAACAAACAACGCTCAAAAAAGAGCAGGAGTGGCAATATTAATCTCTGACAAAATAGACTTAAAAGTAAAATCCACCACAAAGGTTAAGGAAGGACACTATATAATGATTTAATACACCAGGAGGACATAACTATAATAAATATTTACACACCCAACGACAGGCCCCAAAATACATAAAACAAACTCTAACAGCATAGAAAAGAGAGATAGACAGCTCCTCAATAATAGTAGGAGACTTCAACACACCACTTTCAGTGAAGGACAGAACATCCAGAAAGAAGTGCAACAAAGACACGGAAGATCTAAGTGCCACAATCAACCAACTTGATCTCATAGACACATATGGAACACTCCACCCAACAGCATCCAAGTATACTTTTTTTTCAACACACATGGTACATTCTCCAGAATAGACCACATATTAGGCCATAAAGCAAGTTTTAAGAATCCAAAGCATCAAAACATTACAAAGCATCTTTTCTGATCATAGGGAAATAAAAGTAGAAATCAATAACTGAAAAAACAAGGAAAAAAATCAAACATGGAAACTGAAGAACACCTTGCTCAAAAACTACTGGGTTATAGAAGAAATTAAGAACAGAATAAAGAAATTCACAGTATCAAATGAGAATAAAAACACATCCTACCAGAACCTTCAGGACACAGCCAAAGCAGTGCTCAGAGGTCAATTTATAGCAATAAATGCACATATTCAAAAAGAAGAAATGGACAAAATTAAAAGATTAACCCTACAATTAGAACAAATAGAAAGAGAGCAGAAAAAGAAGCCCTCTGGAACCAGAAGAAAGCAAATAATAAAAATTAGAGCATAACTAAATGAAATAGAAAACAGAAAAATAACTGAAAGAGTTAACAAGACCAAAAGTTGGTTGTTTGAAAAGATCAACAAAACTGATAAAACCATTGGCCAAACTGACAAAAGAAAGCCAGGAAAGGAAGTAAATAACCCAAATAAGACATGAGATGGGTGATATCACAACAGACTCAAGAGAAATTAAAACAATCATAACAGGATACTATGAAAAATTATACTCTAACACATGTGAAAAAGTAGTGGAAATGGACAAATTTCTAGAAACATGTTGCCTACCTAAAGTAACACAAACAGAGGTAGAACAATTAAATACACCTATAACAAAAGAAGAGATTGAAAAAGTGACTTAAAAACTCCCAACAAAAAAAAGCCCTGGCCCTGACAGTTTCACTGGAGAATTCTACCAAACTTTCAGAAAAGAGTTAACACCATATTTCAGAGCATAGAAAAGGATAGAATACTCCTTAAGTCATTCTGTGAAGCCAGCATAACC
>NW_004444008.1:3270527-3272227 GCF_000243295.1 Trichechus manatus latirostris | reverse complement strand
CGACTCCATTCCCATCATTAAGGTTGACTCTACTTTGAGGAGGCAGCCATTCTCCAGTCTTTTCCGAGTGCATTCCAACCTGAGGGGCTCATCTTACAGTACTATAACAGGCAACGTTCCACTGCTATTCATAAGAGTTTCACTGACCAATTTATTTTTAGAAGTCCTTCTTCTTAGTCTTTCTTAGTCTGAAAGCTCCACTGAAACTTGTCCACTATGGGTGACCCTGCTGGTATTTGTAATACTGCTGCCATAGCTTGTAGCCATCACAGCAACACACAGGCCACTACATCACGACAAACTGACAGATGAGTGAATTATATATACATACAAGGAGCCTTGATGACACAATGGTTGTGCACTTCACTATTAACTGAAAGTTTGGTGACTCCAGCTCATCTAGTGGCTCTTCAGGAGAAAGATCTAGCAAACTGCTCTTGTAAAGATTATATATATATTTTCCCATATGTCTGTCAGTTTGTCATACTGTAGGGGCTTGCGTGTTGCTGTGATGCTGAAAGTTATGCCACTAGCATTCAAATACCAGCAGGGTCACCCATGGTGGAGTCTTGGAGCTGAGCTTCAAGACTAAGACAGACTAGGAAGAAGGACTCAGCAGTCTACTTCTGAAAAGAATTAGCCAGTGAAAACCTTATGAATAGCAGCGTAACATTGCCTGATATAGTGCCAGAAGATGAGTCCCTCAGGTTGGAAGGCACTCAGAAGACAACTGAGGAAGAACTGCAACCTAAAAGTAGAGTCAACCTTATGACACAGATAGAGTCAAGCTTTCAGGACATTCGTTTGCTGATGTGGCACGACTCAAAACAAGAAGAAACAGCTGCAAACATCTATTAATAATCAGAACGTGGAATGTACGAAGAATGAATCTAGGAGAATTGGAAATCATCAAAAATGAAATGGAATGCATAAACATCAATATCCTAGGCATTAGTGAGCTGATATAAACTGGTACTGGCCATTTTGAACTGGACAATCATATGGTCTACAATGCCGGGAATGGCAAATTGAAGAGGAATGGCAATGCATTCATCATCGAAAAGAACATTTCAAGATCTATCCTGAGGTACAATGCTGTTAGTGATAGGATAATACCCATATGCCTACAAGGAAGACCAGTTAATACGACTATTATTCAAATTTACCCACCAACCACTAATGACAAAGATTAAGAAATTAAGGATTTTTACCAACTTCTGCAGTCTGAAATTGATCAAAAATGCAATCAGGATTCATTGATAATTACTGGTGATTGGAATGTGAAAGCTGAAAACAAAGAAGGATTGGTAGTTGGAAAATATGGCATTGGTGATAGGAATGATGCTAGAGATCGCATGATAGAATTTTGCAACACCAACAACTTCTTCATTACAAATACATTTTTTCACCAAAATAAATGATGACTATACACATGGACCTCACAAGATGGAATACACTCAAATCAAATCGACTACATCTGTGGAAAGAGATACTGGAAAAACTCAGTATCATCTGTCAGAACAAGGTCAGGGGCTGACTGGGGAACAGACCACCAATTGCTCACATGCAAGTTCAACTTGAAACTGAAGAAAAATTAAAACAAATCCATGAGAGCCAAAGTATGACCTTGAGTATATCCTACTTGAATTTAGAGATCATCTCAAGAATAGATTTGACAAATTGAACACTAATGACTGAAG
>NW_004444008.1:3267483-3269169 GCF_000243295.1 Trichechus manatus latirostris | reverse complement strand
TTACTTGGATCCACAATCCACACCCATGGAAGCAGCAGTCAAGAAATCAAAAGACGCATTGCATTTGGCAAATCTGTGGCAAAAGACCTCTTTAAAGGGTTGAAAAGCAAAGATGTCAACTTGAAGACTAAGGTCCGCCTGACTGAAGCCATGATGTTTTCAGTTGCCTCACAAGCATGTGAAAGCTGGACGATGAATAAGGAAGACTGAAGAAGAACTGACACCTTTGAATTGTGGTGTGGAGAAGAATACCGAATATACCATGGACTGCTAAAAGAACGAATTTATCTTGGAAGAATCACAACCAGAATGCTCCTTAGAAGCAAGGATGGCAAGACTACGTCTCACATACTTTGGACATGTTGTCTGGAGGGATCAGTCCCTGGAGAAGGACATCATGCTTGGCAAAGTAGAGGGTCATCAAAAGAGAGAAGACCTTCAATGAGATGGATTCACACGGTGGCTGCAACAACGGGAAGTTTTCCCAAAGGGCAGAGCCAGTGTCTGGGAGCTCCCCACTCTGCCAGAGACTGATTCCCCTCTCTTTGTCCAGCAGGGCATGGGCTTTCTGTTGACCTGGCATCCCAGTCTGTGGACTGCATCTCTTTCTCCTCTCTCAGTGACACTTGGTTCATGATAGTGGCTGTGTCTGAGGAGTGTGGGAGGGGAGGGGACTGGAAAGGTCTCAAAAGGTCTTGAAAAATGCAAACATATGGTGGACTCAGTGTTGGTTTTATCATTTTCTGACTGTCCTGTATTTTCAAAATTTTTTGAAAGTTAGCTCAGTTGAAATACCTTCACTACTATTAGTAACTAACTATACATAATAATTCTCTAAGTTATTGGTGATCAGTTATCACCACTCACTTCCTGAGTGATCACTCCAATTACAGGGAAGGCTTTAGTTTTTAGCTTTCTCATTCATAAAACAGCAAGCACCATTTATAATTTATTACAACAGCTAATATACTGTTCTATATGTGCATGGATATATGTGAAGAAAGCCCCACTGCTCTCCCTGATCTTGCCTCAGCCATCCTCTCTCTCTCTTTGTCTCTTTCTTCCTTGTGACTGAGGCAGGATGACAACCTTGGTGATGGTTTGTTTCTTCCCTTTTCCTACCTGAAAAAGGTCATTTTCTCCCTCCTCCACCCCCTTTAAGCCTCTGGAGGTGGTTTCAGAGTGGTTTGAGTGACAAGACTCAGACAGAAATCAATTGGAGGACAAAGTGAATCAATGATGAAATAACACAGATGACCCCCTGCTGAACTGCGTGGAGACAGGAGAGCTGGAGGAGTCAGAGCCAGCCAGTGTGCAGGATCCTGTTGGCAGGGCCACGCAGACAGGGCAGTTGTGTAAAGAATCTGAACGATCGTAAATGCATGGAGTGCCGGGACCTCTGAATGAGCGAGCGTGGAGGCATTTATTCAGTTCACTATGGGGAAGCACTGGCGAGTAAGGCTGGGTCCTCAGGAGACCAGGTGCTCATTTGGGACTCCAGTTACTTTGCCTGTGTGTGGAAGTGATGGGAAAACACCCCACCCATGGGTCTGGCTCACGTGTCCTCAGAGGAAGCGCCCGACCCAGGAAGGCTCACCTGTACACCTCACACCTCACCCTTCCGGACCATGGGAATAAGCACAGACTGTCCAAATGGGAATACACAGGGGCATTTGTTGACAGCTG
>NW_004444008.1:3265414-3266101 GCF_000243295.1 Trichechus manatus latirostris | reverse complement strand
TCAAACAGTTGTATTATGATGCAAATGAAGAACCTGAGGCTCAGAGCAGTCACAGGATTTGCAAGGTCCTGGCATTAGGGAGGGAGGGTCGGGGCATGGGGGCCCAGGTCCATCTGAGCCAGGCCAGGGCTTTTCCTCCAGCAGGTGCCTGGAGACAAACAGGACCAAGCAAGAGAGCGCTCTGGAGGACAGAAGATGCCAAGCTAACCTGCTGCATTGCTGTCAGATAGCTCAGTCCAGGGGAACCGTGCAAGGTGAAGGAAGGGCAACAGTTATAGAGCATTTATGTGACTTACACATGGAATAAAATCTGTAGGTCCCTGCTCAGGACTGCTCTGTGCTAGGTGAGGGAATAGAACTCAGAAAGATTTGCAGTGAAGAGCCGGTTTTAACCCCATTCAAACTTCTGAGGTTGGTTCCTCTTTACTCTCACAGGTTTGATCTATGTTCAAGAGTTTTACTCACTTTCAAAGCCGCACTAAATATTATTGAAAGGTGTGTGCTAAATATCTTTGAAGAAGACTATTTACACCCAGAAGAAGATATTTAGTGACACTCCATATAACTACGGAATCTTGAAAGCCAAAATTCTCAAAACTCAGAGGAACAGAAACAGCTTCCTCAGGTGGACTCCCCAGCAAAGGTGGGAAAATGCAGCACCCTCCCCCTAGGGTGGTCCCTCCTTCC
>NW_004444008.1:3260194-3261152 GCF_000243295.1 Trichechus manatus latirostris | reverse complement strand
GCATTTTTAATCTCATAGAAAAGTTAATCAATGAAGAAAAAGCACAATTTCTTCAGAAACAATTTTCTTTCAAGTAGTAATAGGAATAGAACAATGAAATATAATTATGTGAAGTGAGTTATGTGTAATTTTAAAGAATGTCAGTTGAAGATGTTATGCATAATGATTTTTCTATGATGCACACATACTACTTTGGCCGAAGTACTCAGTCCTTCCACTCATATGTAAATTTGGAACAAATGGTGCAGAAACATAAGTAATGAATATTGAAACCAAGAAATTTCAAAGAAAAAATTTTAGGCAAGTCTATTTCACTCTGCATAGAAATAGTGAGGCATTATCTGAGTACAACATCATAATCCAGGTGTTTTGGAATGCCAAGTTTCAATTTTAATTCCCCCTACCACCCAAATGCCTTCAAAGAATGATTACAGTGAGCCCCATGGACTTCCTATGATCTTGTGCAGAGCAATGAGTTTCTCTTATATATGGCCTTTCTGGACCTGGGTTTGTAATTCTGCCAAAAGTGATTGGTGGTGCCATACTCTCCCCTGTGATTGGTCTATTTTACTCACCTTGCAAGGATTGTTTTACTAGTTGGAAAAGTGGTGTGTAAAACTACCCAACACGAGTGAGTGTGGTCCACTGAGGGGATTGGTCGGTTTGCGGTTCTGGTGGGAGAGCTATGCCTTGAAATTGACAAAGAGTTTGCTTATATAAGCGGCCAACCACCCCCTCCCGCCCCCGACAGAGGTTTTTAGAGAGAAGAGAGAGAAGGGAACCTCCTAAAAGAGGTGCAATCCGGGTCAAGGGCTGTAGAAGATGGCAAGGAGCCTGGAAGAGGCCTGGTAGCAGAGAGCTGGTGGTGCGGGGTCCAGAAGCAGCCCTGTGGCAGTCAGTGATGATGGCAGAAAGCCGCTGCTAGGAAAGCAGCTCAGAAAGCTGAGCGGGCTGGCAC
>NW_004444008.1:3256570-3258442 GCF_000243295.1 Trichechus manatus latirostris | reverse complement strand
AATGGTGCATAGCAGTAATAATCACTGATAATCACACAGAAGTATGATAGTAGATATAAGAAGGTCTAATAAATGTGGAGACTCCCCAGGTAGCACAAATTGTTAAGTGCTTGGCTACTAACCAAAAGGTTAGCAGTTTATAGCCATTCTGAGGTGCCTTGGGAAAAAGACCTGGCAATCTACTTCCAAAAAATCAGCCATTGAAAACCCTGTGGAGCACAGAGCTACTCTGACACACTTGGGTTATCCACGAGTCGATTGGATGGCAACTTTTTTTTTGTTTTGATTTCAATAAATGTGGAATAAATATTTAAACTTTCTTTCACTCCTGTAGCTGACACTATGTGGAGGCTGAAGAGTTGTAAAGGGTTAATTTCATATTGCCTTCATTAAATGAAATCCAAACTCATTGCCATCAAGTCGATTCCGACTCATAGCAACCCTAAACGACAGAGTAGAACTGCCACATAGAGTTTCTAAGGATTGCCTTCATTATGCTGAGTAAAATCCATCAATCATAAAAGGACAAATATTGTATGACCTCACTTATACAAGATGACAAGAAAAGGCAAATATATAGAGATCAAAGTTTATTAGTGGTTACCAGGGATAGGAGGGAGGGGGAGAAGGGGAGCCATTGTTTGGGAAGAAGTGAGATTCATCCCAAGTTAGTTGTCGTAGGAGGCCCCACAAGGAGGTCTGGAAACAGGTTTGATTGAATTCAGCTGTGGCTGGCATGAAACCAAGAAAGAAAGAAAGGAAACCCAATGTGAAGATGGAGAATGTACATCTTCCCATTTGGTGTCTGGATCAAAGTTATGTTAACTTTCTGACATTGGCCTTAATCTCCACACCCAAGCACAGCTGGGATCCCCAACATCTTCTCTAATACTTGGATTATCTTCATGGTGCTATTTTTCCAATCATGTGGAAGTAAACTGGCATCTCATTATGTGTCTTAATGCACATTTCCATGAAGTTGGCTGCCATTTCAAAGGACCAGCATGCTTGGGTGTCCACCATCTTTTTGCCCTAAGTCTCAGAATAGCTTCTACATCCAAAGTTTCTCTCAAGTTTTCTTTTCTTTTTTTACTGCTAGTTGGAATATATGGCTTCTGGTTTGTTATAATTGTAATCAAGTTTGGATAAGATATAATTAGATGAGCTATTAAGCTATGAAAAGTTGTGAGGAAACTTAAATGCATTTTGTTAAGTGAAAGTATCCAGTCTGAAAAGGCTACATGCGGTGTGATGGTGATCAGAGTGCAACCCTTCAGTTTACACACCAAGGACTGGGAAGGTCGAGGATTCTCCTGAGTGTCCCCAGGACACCACTAACAAGAGCCAAGCCCAGTTGAGACTGGCACTACCTAGCTCAAGACCAGGGTTCTTTGTACACTTCCCTGATCGCTACTTTCTTTACTGGTATTTTTACAGGTGCGAAGTTTGGGTCATCTGATCACAGCATGAAATAAACCATGATTTTTCACTGTAGGCATCAAAATATTTCAAATTCTAATAATGTACTCTTTGGGGGTTTTCTAGACCCCTTAAGTTCACATTATGAATGATTTCGGCTCTCAGAAATGTGTTAACCCCAGTTGCCTTCGAGTCGACTCTGGCTCATGGTGAACCTGTGTGTGAGTAGCAATGTGCTCCATAGAATTGTCAATGGCAGATTGTTTTTAAAATAGATCGCCAGGCCTTTCTTCTGAGGTGTCACTGTGTGGGTTTGAACCTCCAGCTTTTTTTTAGCAGCTCAGCATGAACCATTTGCACTAGCAGGAAGAAGGAAATGTGTTACCACTGTTTGAATCCCTCGGGGGCTACTGGGGTAGGATTTGCTGCAATACAATGGGAATATTCAGCATC
>NW_004444008.1:3252478-3253935 GCF_000243295.1 Trichechus manatus latirostris | reverse complement strand
GCTGCTTGGCAATTTCCAAGTGGCATTTGTCTTTCCCCATTTTGTGCTGGCTTGTCTCTGTGTCTATGCTGCTCCTTATAACTCAGAAGGGATTAGGTTTAGGACACACAAAATCTTGTTTCCAAATAGAATCACAACCACAGGTAAAGGGGATAGGGTTGTAACAGATTTTGGAGGGCCACAATTTATTCCAGAATAATTGGTTCCTAAGTGAACAAAACACTAGCAGACTAAGTAACTGATTGCTATTTGGTCAAACATTGAATCAAAGAATATGACACAGACCAATCAATTGTTCCTAAGTTTGCTTCTAAGCATTCATTTCACTGGACTTTACAGACACATCAGAAGAAGCTGGGAAAGAGTTAGAGTGCGGATTCTTTCCATATTGTTTTTAACCTGTTCACTTACATGTCAGTTATGCATGCTTGATTTAAATGGGGGAGTTTATAAATTTTTTATCTACTCTGTGTGCAATAACATGCTATTAAATTCCACTGGAATTTGCTCAGTCTTCAGGCGTTGCTGCCCGGTATTTCTTAGTCTGGAAGCTCGTTTTGTTCCCATTTGTTTTCCTCCTTTCCTTGTTTCTGTGTTTTCTTTGCCTATACTTTATCCTCACTAATTCACTGATCAATATTAAATGACGGTCCATGATATATCAGACATGAATCGAGGCTATGCAAATTCAAAGACTAATGAAGCAGGGTTTCCTCCTGGGAGGTGGCTTTGACCAGAAAAACGGGGGATGCTAGTGGGAGCAGAGAACAAGGGAAGTAAGCGGAGTAGACCAGAGATGGCAAAAGTGGAGCAGAGGAAAGATGAGAAGACCAGAGATCGTATGCTCTGTACTGTGTTCACTATGGGCCTTCACAGAACGCAGACTCTACGCTATGTCAGTGTCTACCGTTTTACAGCAACAGGAAGGAAGAAAAGGAAGAAGGGGACAGGAAAGAAAAGAATGGAGGAGGAGGGAGGGAAGGGCTGGTCAACGGCCAGCAGGGACTGAGGGCTTTTGCATATGTTACGGTTTTAATTCATCACAACACACGTTGGAGAAATGCGCTGAAATCCACGGGTTATAGCTGAGAAAACAGACTCTGCAATAGAAAACGATGAACTACCGCTTCCTAAAATTCTGAATTTCTTAACTTTAAATGCACAGACAGTAATCAGTGATGTTGAAGATAAATGTAAAAGGACAATTCTGCTTCCCACCACATCAGCGGTTAATATTCAGATAAAACCCGTAGCCCTCAAGTCGACCCCACATGTTACAGAGTAGAACTGCTCCGTAGGGTTTTCTTGGCTGTGATCTTTACAGAAGTAGATCACCAGGCCTTTCTTCTGTGGTGCCACTGGGTGTGTCCCAACCACCATATTCAGACAAGCATGTTATATTAAAAAACTCGACGTAGGCTCAGAAACGTGAGGAAAAGTGACATCACTATTTCAAC
>NW_004444008.1:3249454-3251448 GCF_000243295.1 Trichechus manatus latirostris | reverse complement strand
CAGTCTCTTATGACCTAACATCACTGACACTAGACCCCGAAACATCCTGGGCCACCCCCAGAGCACAGATGAACCATGGAGCTGGGGACCACATGAGTCCACCCTCTTGTCTGTGGGATTATAACATTGAGGTCCAGGGCAGCTCCAACCAGGGTGAAATATCAGGCTTTTCACAAAACCCAGAGCAGCCTGGGGAGGGGGGTGCGGGTGGTGATGGCACATCCCTGTGGATGTGGACGGCGCATCCCTGTGGGTGTGGACGGCACATCCCTGTGGGTGTGGACGGCGCATCCCTGTGGGTGTGGACGGCGCATCACTGTGGGTGTGGATGGCGCATCCCTGTGGGTGTGGAGGGTGTACCCGTGTGGATGTGGATGGTACATCCAGGTGGTTGTTGATGGTACATTTACGTTAGTGATAATGGTGCATTTGTGTAGTTGATGATGGTACATCTCTGTGAGTGTGAACGGTGCATCTGTGTGGGCGTTGATGGCACATTCACACGGGTGTGAACGGTACATCCGTGTGGGTGATGATGGTACACCTGTGTCGGTGTGGATGCTACATCCACGTTGGTGTGAATGGTGCATCCATGTGGGTGTGGAGGGTGCATCCATGTGGGTGTCAACGGTGCATTTGTGTGGGTGTGGAGGGTGCATCCATGTGGGTGTCAACGGTGCATTCGTGTGGGTGTGGAGGGTGCATCCATGTGGGTACATCTGTGTGGGTGCTGAGGGTACTTTCGTGTGGGTGTTGATGGTACCTCTGCATGGTTGTTGGAATCCAAGAATGATGCAAGAATGTAGTTTTTGAAGAAGCCAGTGATCCAGAGGCTAAAACCTCAATGAATTAACAGTGTGGCCAAGAGGTCAGTGTTGACAGCAGTGAAGAGAAGGAGGTGTGGTGAATATTAATGGTGTTAATCGCACAGGATCAGGGTTTTTGGAAGCTGGAGGTGGAGTAATGGTTTGGAGACAGCACAGGGGCGTAAGGAGGACACTAACCTCCCTGGCTGGCCCTGAGGTATGATGACTGTGAGAAAAAAAAATAGCCCTCCATTTGATAAGTGGGTTCTCAGTGGGCAATTAGAGTTTAGAGCTAAGAATCAGGAGGTAGACAGATTATTCCAAGAAGACTGTTTACAATCAATTACGGAGGGTGAAATTCCTAGAGCATGGGGAAAGTATTTGATAGGGAGGGAGAGCTGGAGCATGGTTCCTGTTTGGGGATATGTGGACAGATGTGGGGAAGAGCCCCTATATGACAATGAGGTGGCTGGAAGCCACTTTGTGGTCCTCAAGGTAGGCAAAGATGTGAGGCCCGACGGGAGTGACCCTGCTGAATACGCTCCTAAGAAAGGTGGGCACTGGCTGGTCTAGTGCTGAGACCCCTGCTACTCATCCCAGGCCAGGAAGCTCCCTCAGACAGTTTGTGATGATGAAGTACCCGAATGGAGTGAATGCAAGACAACAGCTTCTGTTAGTTGTTGTTGTTAGGTGCCGCCGAGTTGCTTCTGACTCACAGCGACCCTACGTACAAAGGAACAAAACACTGCCTGGTCCTGCGCCATCCTCAGAATCGCTGTTATGCTTGAGCCCATTGTTGCAGCCACTGTGTCAATCCATCTCATTGAGGGTCTTCCTCTTTTTCACTGACCCTCTACTTTACCGAGCATGATGTCCTTCTCCAGGGACTGATCCCTCCGGACAATGTATTGAAAGTATGTGAGACATGATCTCACTATCCTTGATTCTAAGAAGCATTCTGGTGGCACTTCTTCCAAGACAGATTTGTTCATTCTTTTGACAGTCCATGGTATATTCAATATTCTTCACCAACACCGCATTTCAAAGGCATCAGTTTTTCTTCAGTCTACCTTATTCATCATCCAGCTTTCACATGCATATGGCTTGGGTAAGGCACACCTTAGTCTTCAAAGTGACATCTTTGCTTTTCAACACTTTAAAGAGGTCTTTTGCCACAGATGTGCCCAA
>NW_004444008.1:3247311-3248779 GCF_000243295.1 Trichechus manatus latirostris | reverse complement strand
CACTGCTCTAGACAATGGTTTTCGAGCAGTTTGGGGTATCAGTCCATTTACAGAATATAATGAAAGCAAGGGACCCCCACTTAGAATAAAAAATGCAAACACACGCTCAATGTTGCAATCCATTTAGGAGGTTCACTGGTACCCTGAAGCCATCCTTGCATCTTGGGTTAGAAATTGTCCCAGAACTGCCTCTGGCTTGTTAATAAGGAAGTGAGTGAATCCTCAGGGACTTTTGCATGATTGTCTCTTCCTGGTTTTCAACCACAAAGTCACACTGTGTTCTGTAGAAACCTCAGCTCCTAATCTTTGTAATGTATTTTTGACTGTTCTGAAACCCTTGCTGGCTTGGCTTTACTGTTTTGTTGTGGTTGACTGAAAAGCATTGTCCTACTATGAATAGCTGGTATTTAGCTAAAGTTCATCCTTAGATAAGTAAGATATTACTGCAAATAACTGGCTGACAGTCTGGAAATACATAATTTCAAATACAATTAAACCACGTAATTTAAACACACATATTTATATATAATATCTACACCTTACTTTCCAACCCTGGACCAACCCAGATGATTGAGGAGTAGGATGCAGAGTTATGTGCTGCTTTTACAGAAACTTTTCTCGGTGATTTTATAGTAAATTTACACCACTGCCTGAAGGAATTAATAGCCATATTTTTTTTGAATGGTAGATCTCAGTCTCCAGAACAGTGACGTAATTTGCACTTTGACTATCACTAAAAGATTCTTTTGAGTAAGGTAATATAGATTGTTGTCGTTGTGTTTAGGTGCCATGGAGTTGGCTCTGACTCATAGCGACCCTAGGTACAACAGAACGAAACACTGCTAGGTCCTGTGCCATCCTTACAGTCGTTATTCTTAAGCCCATTGTTGCAACCACTGTGTCAATCCATCTCTTGGAGGGTCTTCCTCTTTTTTGCTGACCCTCTACTTTATCAAGCATGATGTCCTTCTCTAGGAACCGGTCCCTCCTGTGGGTGGGGACATGAGATGAAGTACATGAGATGAAGTCTCACCATCCTTACTTCTAAAGAGCATTCTGGCTATACTTCATCCAAAACAGATGGGTTCATTCTTCTGGCAGTCTGTGTTATATTCGATATTCTTCTCCAACACTATAATTCTAAGGCATCAGTTATTCTTTGGTCTTCCTTATTCATTGTCCAGCTTTCACATGTATATGAGGAGATTGAAAATACCATGGCTTGGGTCACGAACACGTTAGTCCTCAAAGTGATATCTATGCTTTTTTAATACTTTAAAGAGGTCTTTTATGGCAGATTTTCCCAATGCAATACGTCCTTTGATTTCCTGAATGCTGCTTCCACAGGTGTTGATTGCGGATACAAGTAAAATGAAATCCTGGAAAACTTTAATATTTCCTTCAATTATAATGATGTTATTTATTGGTCCAGTTGTAAGGATTTTTGTTTTCTTTATGTTGAGGTGCA
>NW_004444008.1:3226929-3237351 GCF_000243295.1 Trichechus manatus latirostris | reverse complement strand
TCGGGTTTTTGACCTAAACCCCCACTCAGTCTACTGGCTTGAAACAAAAAGCCTGTGTTTCTCCAGGGCAAATCCTAGTTCCCGTTTTAGCATATCCAATTCAGTATTGGCCGAAGGCAGAGTTACTTGCTCTCTGTAGTACATTCAGATAAAGGCGTATTGCTAAACACAGAAGCCTTTTAAACCATTCCAGTTTAGTCTTCGCTACACTTTAGCTATCTTCCCATTCACATGCATATGGCCTTGGGCCTCTGGCTGGATGGAACCAGAAGATGCGGACCCCCTATCAATCATCCCCTTTCTCTGGCCCGCCTTTGGCCCCAGGCCTCCGAGGTGGGGCTTTCCTTCCTCCCTTGTCTGAGCCAGTTTGGACAGGTTTCTGTCCCTGGCAACTGGAGGGGTTATGATGCAAACCAGGATTTCCAAGGGAAGTGGTTCTGGGTAATATGGTAACACCAGTGTTATGAATTGAATTGTGTCCCCCAAAACTGTGTTATAGTCCTAACCCCTCCTGCTTGTAAACATAGACATGTTTGGAATAGAGCCTTTGAAGATGTTATCAGTTAACCTGCAGTCATACTAGAGTCGGGTGGGTCTGAATCCAATATGAATGGTGTCATATAAAAGAGAAAGACACAGAGGGAAGACGGCCACGTGAAGATGCATCTACAAGCTCACGAATGCCTGGGGTCAGCAGAAGCTAAGAGAGACAAGAATGGATCTACCCCTAGAGTCTTCAGAGAGAACATGACCCTGTTGAGACCCTGAATTTGAGCTACTACCCTCCAGAAGTGTGAGATAATAAAATTCTGTTGTTTAAAGCCACTGACATTGTGGTATTTGGTTACTGCAGCTCTAGGAGACTAACATACCTAGGTTGGTCATGGGGACACGGAGCTGAAGTGAAGCAAGGTAAAAGTCAACACAGAAGACAAGGATTACAGAGACTCAGGTGTTGGAGGGTCACTTATACGTCCTATGTGATTATCAACGAAGCAAGATTGTCAGATGGTCTCCAATCCAAAACCAGTATTTGGGCCATGATTAGAGGTATTAACTTTTAATCTTACTGTTTGGTTATCCATTCAACAAATAGTAGATGCCTACTGTATACTAGGTACTATATAGTTGTGTGAGTTTGTGTGAGTTTGTGTGAGATAGGTGTGCTTATATATATGTATACATAGTGTTTATTTATCGTAATTTGTCGGTTTTAACTTTGTTAATCCTGGGCCTTAAGGATTTTGGGAAAGAATGATTAAGACAAGGAAATGTTAATATGTATTGAGACTTGAGCAAATTTAAAAATTAAGGAGAAAACTAAGTAAACCAGTAGGTTAGATTTCCCCATTGCCAACACACTGCCAGGGATGAACACAGAAAAATTTTAAATTTATAGAGGTCTACATACAGACTTTTCCTTTTTTGTCTTCTGGGTCACAAGCTAATTATTTAGGATATCCTTGAGAACTGCCCTTCCTCACAGGTAAGTATCTTCCCTGACATGGCCCCGACAGGAAGCAACCTCCCCACACTATACACCACACACAACCACATCCCCACACACGCTCAGATGCACACAGCCCCACATACCTCTGCACACACATACACACAGACCCACACGCATGCACACATACATGCACCCCCACAGACATAGAGCCATACAGTCCCTACACATACACACACACACTCACACATGTACTCATACACATACCCCCTCCCGCCCAGATACACATACCCCTACATACATACACACAGACCCACACACATGCACACATACATGCACCCCCACAGACATAGAGCCATACAGTCCCTACACATACACACACACACTCACACATGTACTCATACACATACCCCCCCGCCCAGATACACATACCCCTACATACATACACACAGACCCACACACATGCACAGAGACATGCGCCCCCACAGACATACAGCCATACAGTCCCTACACATACACACACACACACTCACACATGTACTCATACACATACCTCTCCCACCCAGATACACATACCCCCACATACATATACACACAGACCCACACACATGCACACAGACATGAGCCCGCACAGACATAAAGCCATACAGTCCCTACACATAGACACACACACTCACACATGTACTCATACCCCCTCCCACCCAGATACACATACATATACACAGACCCACAGACATGCACCCCCACAGACATAGAGCCATACAGTCCCTACACATACACACACACACTCACACATGTACTCATACACATTCCCCTCCCACCCAGATAATACATACATATACACAGACCCACACACACATACATACACACACCTACATACACATAACCACACAGCCTCTACACAAATACACACACAAACCTACACACATACCTCCACCCACACAGATACACATAGCCGCACAGACCCCTACACACACACACACACAGCCACACATACCCCTACATAGATACAAAAACAAACCCACACATATACACACCCATATACACATAGCCACATGTACACACACAAACTCACACACATACACACAGACACACATATCCCTACATACATACACAAACTCACACATACACATAGCCACACAGCCCCTACACATACCCATACCCACCCGGATACACACAGCCACACATACCCCTATACACAGACACACACAAATGCAAAAGATGCAAATATTGAACAACTTGGGGTCTGCAGAGCAAGCTGCCGACCTTGACCCTAGACCTCCAGAAAGGCTGAGCGATACAGCGGAGTCCTCCAGGTAATGTTGCTGCTTCTGGTGCCTAAAAGGACGGCAGGGCCCTGAAGAAGATGGGCAGACAGACGTTCCATCCTGCTATGCATTTTGGATGAAGGTACTTTTGTTATTTGCATAAATTGGGTCAAAATACTCTCTTTAGAGACTTCGTGAGGATGTCGTACCTCCCTCTTCTTGGTGATCCTCGATTTCACAAGGACATTATGAAAAACTCCCCTTGGCTGCGTCCACCCCGGTTTACCCCAGATCCCCAGTTTACCCCAGATCCCCAGTTTACCAAAGGAAGCCTGGCTCTGGGGGGAAACATCTGTTATCACAATACAATGCAGCAGTTCTACACCCCACTGATTTATGGGATTTAAACAGCAGAGAGCTCCCTGAAGGCTGGGTACAGGAGGCCATCAGGGTCCAAGACCCAGTGGAGCAAAAACAGGCCATTTGGTGAGGTTCTGGTGTGGAGTCTATAAGGAGAGATGACTTGTTATAAGGTGTCCCTTCAGCTCTCACGCTCCACAAGGAACTCTGGTCCCTCTCCCCCAAAATAGGACCCCATCAGGTGAAGCAGCACTGGTCCAATAAGGAGAGAGAGAGTTTTTCTTTTTTTAACGATCACTTACCCCAACGGTTTATCTTTATTATTAGCTTAAATCTATCAGCCAGCCTTTGCAAAAATTCCCGGGAAAAGCAGCCCTTATCTCACAGGATGGGTGTAGTTTATGTGTGTACAGGCACAGATAGTTTTATCCCGTATGTGATGGAGCGTGGGGGAGTTCAGTTAACCCAAATATATTTCTTTTTTTTGTTTTTTGTTGTGCTTTAGGTGAAAGTTTACAGCTCCAGTTATTTTCTCATACAAAAGTTATACACATATTGTTATGTGACACTAGTTGCAATCTCTATAAAGTGACAGCACACTCCTCCTTTCCACCCCAGGGTTTTCCGTGTCCCTCCAACCAGCTCCTGTCCCTTACTGACTTCTCATCCTGTCTCCAGACAGGAGCTGAACATTCGGTCTCTTGTATCTGCTTGAACTAAGAAGCCGCTCTTCAAGAGTATTATTTTATGTTTTATAGCCCAGTCTAATCTTTGTCCAAAGAGTGGACTTCAGGAATGGTTTTAGTTCTGGGTTAACAGAGCCAGGGGCCATGTGCTGCTGGCTGTAAAAATTGGGAGGCACCACTTATTCTTGGACCCCTGTCGTGGGTGGCCAGGTGGTGTGGGTGGAGCCACCAGTCCTCAGGCCTCTGAAGTGGGTAGGTGAGGACCCTGTTTAATGGGCAGGATGGTATCAAATGTTAGGTATCTGCCACTCCTGCTTAGCTGTTGCAGTTGAAAATAAGCTTCAGCTATACACCCTGTTGTACTGTGCTAATGAGGGCCTGTGCTATTGAAGTGGGCCCACGCAGGTCTAGGCAGGGGTGAAAAGCATTCGAAGTCCATGGAGCCCTTATGCCTGTGCCTAGGCAAAGGGGCAGTGCCTACCCTGAAGTCCAGGCTTAGGGGAGTTGGCAGATTATTTTTTTCTGTTTGTTATTTGTTTACTTATTTGTTTTCTCTCCAAAGCTGGGAGACTGGCTAGGGCACGAGAGCTGGGTCTCACTTCTGGCCTAGGGGGTGCGTCCATTGCTGAAGCTGGACAATTGCTGAAGCCAGACGGGACCAGAGCAGGGCGGGGAGGGGATGGGTGAAGGAGAGAGAGGCACTTCCCAGAGGGCAAAGAGTTATTTTGATCCCGCACAGTAGGGTAGATGCTAGCACTTAACCTTCCCAGATCGAGCTGCTTCCCCCTGCTCAGAGGCTTGTGCAGACCCTGCTGCTCGGTTTCTCCCAATGTGGAAAACGCGTCCTGTCCGGAGCAACACTGCTTGCCTCAGCCTGCGCACGCCAGCTGATCCAGCCTGCAGGGTGCCAGCCAGGTCAGGTCTGGCGAGTCCTCGCTGCTTCTGAACTGTCTCTCCCTCCTCCTCGGTCTGACTCCTCAACTTTGTCTCTGATGTTCAGGGCTCCTAGATTGTCATATGTAATCGATCCACATTTTTTCGGGTCTTTGTTATAAGAGGGACCACAGGAAATGTCTGACTATTCTGCCATTTTGGTCCCACTTCCCAAGTATATTTCTTTATGTATAAATGTACAGTGAAACTTGTGAGAGCCAGAACTCAACATGACAGCTGTGTTTTTATGGGTTTCACAAGTTCCCTGCCTTTGACAGAGTGCTTACCACTTTTCCATCACTCTGTATTAAGAATCTTACCTTGAAAACACCCAGTGAGTTTTCCTTCTCTGACAGGCTTCTGCCTTACACAGGTTCCAGCTTTCACAAGTTTCACTGCACTTGTGCCCTCAGATTTCACTGGGTTCTCTTGGTCTCTCATTTCATAGCAAAGGTTTTATGACACTGTTGTTTCTGCAAATGAAGTTGGATGCAAACGGAATCAGGTGGCCCAGTTTATCTAGTTCAAAACTACAGTTTAGTTTGTTAAGTGATAATACTCTCAGGCAGCAAGCTATGCACCTATAGCAACTTGATGAAGTAGAAAGAAATAGAAGACTGGGTTCAGCTAATGATGTTTTTCTTGCTATAATTGGGAGAAGTCACTTTCATAGATTAAGCATTTAGCTTTCTTTGTCCCACACTGGGAGCTGGAACTTGGAGTCAATAGGAAAAATCCAATGAAACATTAAAGATATGGTCTACTTCCCAACAGATATCATATTCATCAGTCCTGATTTGTTTTTAGCTACAAAGCAACCCACTCACAGAGTGACATTGGGACAGACACTCAGACCGTCTGGTGATGAATGGAACTTCACGTGCGCATGATGGCAATAATGTTGAATTGAATTAGAATCTCAGGCAGATAATTTTCCGTCGATAATTAATATGTTTGTGGTTCAATAAGCTAGCTGGATTGTGATCAATATTACATCATAAGGAAATAATTGCTGAGTGTTTCAATACCATTTGGAAGATCCAAAATGGCTTACAATATGGTATTTCCCAAAGCAGTCAAGTCAACATTTTGCTAGAAAATACAGTTGTATACATAAGTGCTTAGAGATTTGCCCAGGACATGGAGCGAAATCGATGACAAAGCTGAGACTACAGTTCCTGTCTTCTGGGATGCAGTGCCGTGCTTGATCCACAGGGCTTTTATTATTCATTACTCTGCCAGCTTAGGTCAGGCTGTGGGGAGGCTGATAAAAATACCTTACAGAGTGGTCCCCAGAGGGCAGTGTCCACAGCAGCAGCAAAAGCAGCATTACCTGAGAAGTGGTTGTGGTTGTTGCTACTTGCTGTGGAGTCGGCTCATGGTGACCTTGTCTACGACAGAATGAAATGTTGCCCAGTCCTGCACCATCTTCGTGATGGTTGGATGCTTGAGCCCATTGTTTTGGCCATCATGTCATTCCATCTCACCAAGGCCTCTCTGGCCTTCACTGATGCTCTGCTTTACCAAACATGGTGCCTTTTTCTAGCAATTTGTCTTTCCCAATGATGCACACAAAGTAAGCAAGCTGAAGTCTCACCATCCTCACTTCTCAGGAACAGTCTAATAGGAAGCCAGTTAGAGTGCAAATTCATAGGCCCTTCCCTGGACCTGCTGAATAGGAATGTCTGGAGGTGGAGTCTCAGCATCTGTGCTCTGATGGGCCTTCCAGGTGTTTCTGATGCATGCTAATATTTGAGAGCTGATGACAGATACGACATTAGAAGACACTAGAGGAGCAGGAGGCTACATGTGGCCGTGTCTGGCTGATTCTTGTGTCCTCATGCAAAAACACTGAGTCTTATCACTTAGAGGACGACCACAAGGACCAGCTTTTGGTTTAGAAGGAGAGATAGACAAACACATAACTACATGCAGATTTTACAAAGGAAAAAGCTGCAGCTGTCACAGGATTCCATAAGATTGTGAGGAAATTCCATCAATCAAGATAGTAACATCAGTTGAGACATAAGAGGTGAGTAGAAGTCAGTCAGGGAAAGCGGCAGAGGATCACTCTAGGTAGAGGGCAAGTGTGAAGGTACTGGGGGATGGGTGGAGATGTTAGGAGCTTGGTGAAATAGAAGGCACATGGGGCTTCGTTAACAAAGGAGTGAACAGTGAGGGATGAGGTGAAAAGAGTGACTAGAAGGCGCCAGGTTAGCAGGGCTGATTGGACCTTGTAAGGGATTGAAGATTTCTGTTGCTGAAGGTTTTGAATAACAATAACAAGAGAGATGAGTATTTATTTTTTGTTTGCTTTTTTAAAAAATCATGGTTATATACTATATATGTATATATATAACAAAAACAGTTGCCATTTTAACCATTTTTAAGTGTACATTTCAATGACTTTAATTATATTTACCATGTTGTGCAACTATCACCTCTATCCATTCTCAAATGTTTTCCATCACCCCAAACAGAAACTCAGTATCCCTCAAGTAATATCTCCCCTTTTCCTCCTCCCCCCAGCCCTTGGTAACTATTAATAAACTTTTGTCTCTATGCATTTGCCTATTTTAAGTATTTTATGTAAATAGGATGGTACAATATTTATTCTTTTGTGTGTGATATATTTCTCTAATATTCGCTTGCTTTTTAGTTTTGCTTTTCGATGTTATTTTGGTTGATGCACAGAATATGTGCGTAAGAAAAAAGGTGGGGAGAACAGTTCAGGAATAATTACATTCATTCAGGTGAGAGGTGATTGTGGTTTGGGTCAGGGCGATGAGAGGAGTTAACACATGTAAAAGTATTCAGCAAGTAAAATGGATAGCACTTGATTTATTGAGTTTCTGAGAGGAAGAAGGAGGCATAAAGGGTGATTCTAACTTTTCTGGTGTTAGACAGCAGCCCGTTGACTTTGTGAACTTCTGATTGTGAAGACCTAGCTTGGTGAGATACAGACACATTACAGGCTTTATTGAAAGAATCACTGCCAACGTTGCCCATTTGAAATCAGATCCTTATGACCACCCTTTTTCACAACTCATTTCAGAGAATGGAAAGAAGAAAATAAGTTTACCAATCAATAGTGTTTTACTGTTGTTGTTTGGTGCCAACGAGTCAGTTCCAACTCACAGCGGTCCTACATACAGCAGAACAAAACACTGCCCTGTCCCGCGCCACCCTCGCAATCACTGTTATTCTTGAGCCCATTGTTGCAGCCTCTGTGTCAATGTATCTTGTTTAGAGTCTTCCTCTTTCTTGCTGGCCCTCTACTTTACCAAGCATGATGTCTTTCACTAGGGACTGATCCCTCCTGACAACATGTCCAAAGTGTGTGAGATGTAGTCTCGCCACACCGTCTAGTAAAATTTCATGGTCTACAGAAAGTCAATTAAAAGTGTCAATAATTTCAGATTGATTATCCATAAACTTTAGTTAGCTAATGAGTTAATTGGTTAGTTAACCAACTAGTTACCACACAGTTGATTCCAATTCGTGTCATCTGGTTGATTAACTAACCAATTAACTAACTAAATAAAGGACTAGTTTTAAGTTTCCGTCTTTGCCCTCTAGGGCCTCAACTATCTGCATCAGTATCATCTCGGGTGATCATAAAATATTCCTATTCCCTGGCACCGTCTTAGATTTACTAATGGGGATTTCTGGGTGTGGGGCCAACAATCTGCATCCAGGTGGTTCTCCTGCCCAGGAAGGACACATGAGCATACAGAGGGTGAGTAATTAGTTAGTTCATGTTCTTTATTGCAAAGACAAACAGAAAAAACAATCTCCAGTGATGTTCCCCGTTCAGAATGGAATGACACTATCATTACAAAAAACAAGCAGAGGTGTCTGTGTCTTTGGTGGGACAGTGATGACTGAAAAGGGGAGCTTACTGCCTTCCCTGGATTGGTACAGAATAATCCAGAGACTTATAAAACACCTTTTTTAAAATTAAAAAAAAAAAAAAGATAGTCACACAGCCCGGCACTTTACTCTAGAGGATGTGAGAATGGTAGACAAAAGAGCTGTCATTGAAAAGTCATTTGTAAAAGGTTTTGCAACAGGATAATCATGTGGATTTATACCATGGTACCATCAAGCTGGGTTTTATTCCCCAACAGCATTGGAAGTCCAGCTCCTCTCTGAACCTAACTCTATTCAGGTGGGAACCTGTGCCCAACTCATGGTAGCAAGGAGAGAGCTTTGATGGAAGACTGGCTCGAGGTCGTCACTTTCCATCCTCAAACCATCAGCCGAGAGCCAGAGTGTTGATTAGAGTCTCTGTCACTTTTATCCTCAGGGTAGAAGTCAAAAAAGATGCCAGAATTCAAAGACTTAATTTATTTTTTCCCTAAAGAGGGTGATATTACTATTTCAAATCTGAAAAGAACCCTGTAGGAGATCTAATGGAGAGCATGGTTTACGTTTTGCTTGGGGACTTAAACCTCATAAAAGTCTCATGTTCCTTTTCATATTTTATCTGTGGTGTGTGTGGAATATTTATTTGCCAAGAACCCCTAAGGGTGAATAACATTCTGTTTTTTAACCTGCAAAAAAAAAAAAATAATCCTTAAAACCAGCAGTAGTTGATAACTCTGGAACGTTCTAAATAGTTAGGACTCTGTGAAAGTTGATCAGGATAAAAAAGTAACTACATAATATAGCTGGTTTTGTTGAAGTCAGTGGATTTAAGATGGAAACAGTGCTCTACAAGAGAATAAATTCAGAATCTCTCCTGTATTCTGAAGGCTGAATTTGACGGCAATGAATCAAAAAACTAATTTTCCCATCCAAAGCTAGAATCTACTAGTTGTTTAATTGTTCCATATTACAAAAATGGTAGGGGGTGCTTTATATTTATTATTTAATTTATTTTCACAGCAGTAGCATAAATTAGGTATTATTTTCCCCTTTCTGCAGGTGAGGAAATTTGATAAAGGAGAGGATCTCGAAGGGCAGCCTTTGATGGCTTCAGGAACCCAAAAAGAGGAGGTGTTATAAAAACATAGGAAAAAAGGCAGAATTCCAGAGATAAAAATTAGACATTCTCATCCAATTTATGGGGAAAAAGTCAGCCATCAGATTTTCCAGTGATCCAATGTTTCTCCCAAGGCTATCCTTAGTGTGACTAAATACAAAATTTCTAATTTTCAGGTCCCAGTGGTAAAACAATTCACCTGAAAAAAATGAACCCTTCAAACAATCAAATCTCTTATTCTGATCCAAGTCACCAAGCACCCTTCTATACTCAGATAGGCTTGCTCACGTAAAAGATTATTTTTAAAAAAAATCTAATGAACTTTGACTATTTTGACCCTGTCTTGTATCAGTGAATAGCTTTTTTTTTTCTGCTTTGAAACTGGTTTACTCCACAGAGTAATTCACTTAGCATTTTCCCTGTCAATGCATCTGAATCTGAACCATCTCTTAACTGACTACATTGCATGGATATAAAATGATATATTTAACCAATTCTCCATTATTGGACATATAGACGCTTTCAAATTTTGATATTTTAAGCAGTGGTTGTGTCTTAGGCTGGGTTCTCTAGAGGAGCAAAACCAGTGAAGTGTATAAATATATATATATATATAGAGAGAGAGAGATCATATTAAGGAAACAACTCATGCAATTGTAGAGGCTAGAATATCCCAAGTCCATGGACCAGGGTAGAGGCCTCTCCCAAGTCACACAGCCGCAGAAGCTGGCAAGCTCAAGA
>NW_004444008.1:3225471-3226569 GCF_000243295.1 Trichechus manatus latirostris | reverse complement strand
TTATTTCTGTTCTGGTTGTTCCATTTCCATTAATCTACTTTCCCTGCCCTTTTATCTTCTCATCTTTGTTTTAAAGTAACTGTTGACCATCAGTGAATAGCTTTTAACTATGGTTTTTCTTCTTATGCAGCCTGACACATGAGAGAGAACATGTTGATAGATGGTGACAACCCAGTAAATTTCAATCTGCACATGAGTGATAAAGACATAATACATGTCTTTATAACCTTTATGAATAGTCATTCTGCTGTCTACTCAAGATGTGTGTGTGTGCGTGTTTAGTGGTTGTGAGTCGGTCTCTCTCCCAGCCTGATGTCCTTGAGCAAGAGAAAACTCAAAAGCAGAAGGTCAGTTTTTTGCCTAAATGACACCATTGAATCCAGAAGCTCCTAGGACTAATATCTGCAGTACATACATCATATACCATGTTTTCGAGTCTTCAAGTTGGGAGGCAGGAAGAGCATGCACCTCCTCCACTTACAGATAGGGTGGCTGAGGCTCTTGAAGTTTAAGGGACACATGTGAGGCCCACATCCCGGGACAGAAGCTGGAGAGTGGCCTGTGTGCTTAGGCGGAACTCTTCTTATGGTTCTATGAGCCATTTCTCATAGTGGCCATTTTAGGGTCTTCCCTGTCTCCTTCATGTGCCTCATATGCTCATGTTCCCCTTGCATGTGGAAGAACCACCTGGGTGAAGATTACTGGGCTCATTTTTAAATTCAGTGTGGGACCTGAGAATATGCATATTTTATAATCCCAATTGGTGATGCTGACACGGATAGTTTTGTTCCTGGAAAGCAAAAACTAAATGTTGTTGTCATTGTTGTTAGATGCTGTTGAGTCTACTGTAACTCAAAGTGACCTTATGTATAACAGAAGGAAATATTGCCTGGTCCTGTGGCATCTGCATGATTATTGGTATGTTTGAGTCCATTATCAGGGCTATTGTGCCAATCCATCTAACTGAAGGTTTCTCTCATTTTTGCTGACACTCTACCAAATATGATGCCCTTTTCTAGTGATTGGTCTTTCCAAAGTAAGCGAGCAGAAGTCCTGTCATCCTCGCTTCTAAGGAGCACTTGGGTTGTTCATATGAGA
>NW_004444008.1:3211984-3213116 GCF_000243295.1 Trichechus manatus latirostris | reverse complement strand
AACGCTAGTGACACCACTGATTTAGGATTTCTGTCAGTGATTCTGAGTTACTGCTATATTGGACATTTCTTTGAGGCTTCTCATGATTTTGAATATTGTTCTTTCAGCTTGGTGACACTCTGCCTGACAGTGTTTTTCCTAGGCCTGATTTGAAACCTCTCAATCTTTTTGCTTATGCAGGGCTTGTAGTGTTTATTAGGAGCACTGTCCTTGCTGTGAATATTTTAATGTTAACTTATACGTATGCTTTGAATTGTAAAGAATCAGGAATTTTTTTATAGTCACTGGACCTTTTCTTTGGTTTTCTTTTAGATTACTAGTTGATGATTGAAATTGAAGCTAACCTTGTAGAATAGTCGTATCTTTTTTAGTAAAGAACTCAGTGACCAAGGCAACTGTACAATCTAAATGAGAAAGCTTCAATTTATACACTCTTCCTATCCAAAGAAATAGTATTAACTCTTCCATGGACCGTTGCATACTCTGGTAGAATTGTGAATTCTCACAACCATCCTGAAATGCAGTTTAATAATATATGCCTGAAGTCTTTATAATGTTCAGATCCTATGATTCAGTACAATCTCACTTCTAGTAATCTACCCTAATGACATAACCACACACGCACCCAAGCCCTGGTGAAAAGACAGTCGATGGAATAGGATGGATTAGAGTAAACTGTGCCAACAACTTAAATGATCCAGAGTAGAAGGATTGTGTAATCATTGTTAAATCCTTACAGTGGAGGCAGCACTTAAACGTCATATGTCACAAGGATGTTTCAGGACATGGAAAATGCTCTTAATGTAATAGCAAGTGGAAAAACACTGAAACTGGGAATTTCTGTGTTATGTGGTTGAAAGTGTTCATGTTTCTACAGACAAGGTGAAAGCCATTATTATTATTTATAGAAGGGAAATGGTAAACAATAGGAACAGATTGTTGTTGTTGTTGCTAGGTGCCATCCAGTCGGTTCCAACTCATAGCGATCGTATGTACGACAGAACGAAATACTGCCTGGTCCTGAGTGACCCTCACAATTTTTGTTATGCTTGAGCCCATTGTTGCAGCCACTGTGTCAATCCATCTCATTGAGGGTCTTCTTCTTTTTTTGCTGACCCTCTACGTTGCCAAA
>NW_004444008.1:3209857-3210574 GCF_000243295.1 Trichechus manatus latirostris | reverse complement strand
TAAGACCAGAAAGGCCAGAGGAAACCCGTTGAATCAAACAGGTCAAGGACAGGCCTGGCTTCCTCTTTCTCTGCCTCAGTCATATGGTCCCAAAGTCTCGTATGTAAAAATCCCAATTTATTTAATCTAGTTTTTCTCAGTTTTGTTTT
The DNA here is from genome assembly GCF_000243295.1 of Trichechus manatus latirostris. Taxonomy (NCBI): domain Eukaryota; kingdom Metazoa; phylum Chordata; class Mammalia; order Sirenia; family Trichechidae; genus Trichechus; species Trichechus manatus. The sequence continues at coordinate 3,210,425 of NW_004444008.1, read as the reverse complement.
TTGCTTTCCAGTTGTGTCCTTTAAGCCCCTACTCTGTGGTGGAATCAGTGAAGGGCAGAGTTTTTTGGCACTGATGTTACTCTTTTGAGACCTGGTGGAAGGAATGTACCAGGTCTTGACACCACATTCATTGGGTTTCAGCTTTTATAGTAGGTGCTGTTTTGGTCTGCCATTTCTAAGTATTTTAGAACTTGAACTGCTTCTATTTTTCAGTTTTGTAGGGCTCCAGGAGAGCCCCCTGCTTCCCTAGGACAACTGGCCTTGCACTATCCCATCAGACACTCTCCATCACCACTCATGGCTAGTGGGCCACCTCCTCTCCTCTGGTGGTCTCTTGTGCCTTTGTCATAATATTCACCTCCTCCATCCTGGTGACCTCTTGATTCTTAGCATTGGCCTCCACCTCTTTCATCCTGCCGTCCTCGCAGTTGTAAGCAAAAACCTCCATCTATTTCATCCAGGTGGCCCCCTGGGCCTCAGAGATGGCCTCCACCTTCTCCACACTGCTGATCTCCCAAGACATGGAGAGAGCTTGCACTTTCTCCACCCTGCTGGACTCTGGGGCCTT
>NW_004444008.1:3198064-3208597 GCF_000243295.1 Trichechus manatus latirostris | reverse complement strand
GAGCCCCTACCTCCTCACCCAGCTGGCCTCTTGTTTTTCGGCCAGAGCCCCCACCTTCTCCACCTAACTGACCTCCTGGATCTCTGCCAGGGCCCTCACCTTCTCCACCCTGCAAGCCTCCTGGGCTTTTGCAGTGTGTCCTCCTCCTCCACATTTCTGGCCACTTGGGCCTTTACCAGAGTATCCACATCTTTCACACTACTAGCCTCTCAGGCCTCTAACAGAGCTTCCACATCCTCACCAAGCTGGCCTCTTGGTTCTTGATCAGAGCCCTTCTTCCTTCACCCTGCAAGCCTTCTTGGCCTCGGGCAGAACCTCCACCTTTTCCACCCTAGTGACTTCCTGGGCATTTGCGAAAGCCTAAATTTCCTCCACCCTGATGACTTCTTGGGTTTTTGCCAGAGTCTTCGCCTCCTCCACCATGCTGGCCTCCCAAGTCTGGACAAATGTCTTCACCTTTCCACCATGCGGCCTCCCCATCCTCTGCCAGAGCCTCCACTTCTTCTTCACTGTTGGCCTCCTATGCTTCAGCAATAGCCTCTAACTTCTCCACCCTCCCGGGCCTCCCTCAGAGTCTGCACTTCCTCCACCATGCTGGCCTCTGGCAACCTTTGTCAGAGGCTTCACATCCTTCAACCTACTATCCTATCAAGCCTCGGCCTGAGTTTCCACCTACTCCACCCTGTTGGCCTCCAAAGACTTGGCAAAATCCTCCACCTATCTATACTTGTGGCATCTTGGGCCTTTGCCAGAATCTCCACTTCCTCCATTCTGCTGGCCTCTTGTGCCTTTGCCAGAGTCTCCACCTTGTCAAACCTACTGACCTCTTGGTTTCTGTCAGAAACTCTACCTTCTCCAACCTCATGGCCATCTAGGCTTCAGAAGTGGCATTCATCTCTTCAACCATGCTGAATCCTGGGGTTAGGGCAGAGACCTAACTGCCTCCAGCCTCCTGGCTTCCTGGTCAGAGCCTGTCCCTCCTCCATCCTTCTAGCTTCCTGGGTCTTGGCCAGAACCTCCACCTCCACCCTGATGTTCCTTTGGGCCTATGCCAGAGTCTCCACAACCTTCACTCTTCTACCCATCCAGCCTCCACCAGAGCCTCCACCTACTGCATCCCGAGGGTCTCTCAATGACAGCCTCCCCTCCTCCACCCTTATAAAGTCTCAGGCCTTTGCCACAGTCTCCACATCCTCTAACCTGCTCAATCTCCTGGTTCTTGGACAGAGCCTTTACCTCTTCCACTCTCCAGGCCTTCTTGGCTTTGACTAGAGCCATTATGACCTCTACCTTGCAGGCCTCCTGGGCTTTGGCAGTGCCTCCATCTCCCCACCCTTCTGAACTCTTGGACATTCACCAGAGTATCCACCTCTTTCATCCTATTGGCTTCTCAGGCCTTGGACAGAACTTCCACCTCCTCTGCCCAGCTGGCCGCCTGGTTCTCGGCCAGAGCCCCTCCTTCACCCTTCAGGCCTTCTTGGCCTTGGGCAGAGCTTCCACCTTTTCCACTCTAGTGACCTCCTGAGCATTTGTGACAGCCTAAACCTCCTCCACTCTGATGACTTTTTGGGTTTTCACCAGAGTCTTCACCTCCTCCTCCACGATGGCCTCCCAAGAGGCAAGAGGCTCCACCTCCTCTACCCTGGTTGCCTCCTATGCTTATGCAACAGCCTCTACCTTCTCCACCCTACTGGACCTCCCCCAGAGTCTCCGCCCCCTTCACCATATTGGCCCCTTGTAGCCTTTGCCAGAGCCTCACCTCTTCCATCTGCTGGCCTCCCAAGCCTCTACCAGAGCTGCCACCTACTGCATCCCAGTGGCCTCCTAGACCTCAGCATTAGCCTCTACCTCCGCTATCCTTATGGTTCCTCTGGCCTTTTCCAGAGTCTTTACTTCCTCCATCCTGCAGGTCTTTGGGACTTGGCAAAGGTTTCTACCTCCTCCACATGGCTGGCCTCCTGGGCCTCAGTCAGAATCTCCACTCCCTTCACCTCACTGGCCAATTTGGTCTTAGCCTGAGCCCCCACCTCCTCTACTTAGCTTGTTTTCTGGGTCTTAGCCAGAAACTCCACTTCCTCCAAACTGCAGGCCTCCTGAGCCTCAGGAAGAGCCTCCACATTATCCAATTTAATGACCTCCTAGGCCTATTTGACAGCCTCAACCTCCTCCACCTTGCTGGCCTCTTGGACCATTGCCAGAATACTGGCCTCAGAGACTACCTCTACCTCCTCCCACCTGCCGACTTCTGGTACCTTTGCCAGAATCTCCACCTCCTCCACCCTGCTGTCCACACAAGCCTCAGCCAGAATCTCCACTTCCTCCACACTACAGGCATCTATCTCATGCCTTTGCCAGAGTCTCCACCTTGTCAACCCTACTAGCCTCTCAGTCTATGTCAGAGCTTCCGCCTCCTCCATCCTGGTGGCCATCTAAGATTTGGTGGTGGCATTCACCTCTTCCACCCTGCTGGATCCTGGGACTAGGCCAGAGAACTAACTTCCTCAATGCTGCTGGCCTCCTGGGCCTTTGTCAGAGCCTCTGTTTCCTCTGCCCTCCTACCTTACCGTGTCTCAGCCAGAGCTTCCACCTCCTTCACCTTGCTGACCTACTGGACCCTAGCAATAGCCTTCACATCTTCTACCATGCTAGTACCCCAGACCTGGCCAGAACTTCTTCCTCCCCTACACTGCTGGTCTCTCTGGGCTGTGCCAGAGTCTCCACCTTCTTCACCCTGCTGGTCTTCCACCCTCCACCAGAGCCTCCATCTACTGCATGCTGGTAGTCTCCTCGACCTCAGCAATGGATTCCATCTCCTTCACCCTTGTGGTGTCTCTAGCCTTTGCCAGAATCTCCACTTTCTCCACATTGCTAGTGTCCTGGTTCTTGGCCAGAGCCTTTATTTCTTCCACCCTATAGGCCTTCTTGCCCTTGGCTAGAGCCATTACTTTGTCCCTGCTGAAGTCCTCCTGGGTTTCAGCCAGTGCCTCCACCTCCTCCACGCTTCTGGAGTCTTGGGCCTTTACCAGAGCCTCCATCTCCTCCACCCTCTAGGTTTCCTAGGCCTCTGCCATGGCCTACATTTTCTCTACCCTGCTGAAGTTCTGGGCCTCAGAGACTGCCTCCACCTCTCCTATCTTGGTGCCTCATAAATCTCTGCAAGATTCTCCACCTCCTTCACCATACTGGCCTCCTGGGACTTCGACCCTCTAACTTATACATCCTACTGGCCTCTGATGTCTTGGGAATTATCTCAGTCTCCTCCACCCTGCTGACTTCCTAGTCCTTGGCAACTATCTTAACCTCCTTCACATTGGTGGCCTACCAGGCCTTGGCCAGAACCTTTATCTCCTCCACCATTTGGTGAAATAATCTGAACAGTAAGAATTGAAACATAAATCCTATTCATCTTTTCTCTTATGCATTCCTTGCAGAAAAGTTCACAGTCGCTGTTGTAGAGCCTTGCAATGCAAGGGTAAACCTGGCTGGGACATTGTAACTTTTTCAAGTTCCTAAGGATGGATGATGGGCTGCTTCATATCATACTTTGCTGAGAAGCAGGTATCTTTTGTAGCCAAGGAAAGAGGTTGCTTCTAGAAAGATAGAAGTATCAGTTCCACAGATGTATATTGAATATCAGCCACGTATCCAGCTCTGTAAGGGATAAGACACACAGCTGAATTCACGATCTAAATATACTTTATATGAGAAGCGCACACATCTTAAATGGCACAAAGCATATGAGGACCCTTAATGGAAGCATCAATAGAGTGAGGCGTGATTCCCTGGGGAACAGGGAATTGTTTGAAGATTAGGAAGAATTGAGTAAGTGTCCTGGTTCTGTCAGGACACATCATCTTCCTGAGTTTATTACTACCAGATGAAAGGAAAAGGGAAGACGGGACTTCATTCCGTTCCACAGAGCAGCTGTGTTGGCCTGCAGGTAAGCCAGATTCTTAGTGGGGAATCAGGGCTATTCATGAGCAACCCCAGTAGTACCTCTCCTTCCATCTGCCCAGCATCCCCTCGCTACCACCCTTCACTCTCAGCCTCATCTCCCCCAGACATTTCACACAATATCCACGTTCTTTGCCTGTGTTACTGCTCTCCCAGACCCAAATAACAACTCTGAGGGGCCTATGCAGAGCCTCTACTTTGTTATCTATGAATCGGGGATGATATTGGTTCAGTGAAAAGATAAAGATCATAAAGAAAGAATCTTGAAAATGTCAGGTATATGTTGGGCACTCATATTCCTCGAAGTTTTAATGAAACTATTTGCCCCCCGAGGATCATCAAAAGATGTTCATCGAATTACATTAAATTAAAATAAATTAAGTTATATAGAGTCTGGGCCCAAAGATTTGAAATCTCTTTTTCAAACGACAAGGCAAAGAATCCTGTACTAATAAATTCAGCTTCTACCAGATAAAGAAAGAAAGGATGATTGTGGGAACGTGCCCGCACTTGAACTCAGAGGTCTCAATCTGGGATCTGAGGACACGTTTGTTTCCTTGCGTGTAGACACACAGATGCGGGCACATGGTAAACAATTCATCAGGGGCCACAGACATCATGGAGGACAACATGTATATAGGAAAAAAGAAGAGCAGATCGACACAAAACACGACCTTTTTGCCTTACAGGACAATCCTTTTGGCATTTACAAAGGACCTTGGTGGTGGTCAGTGCTGCGTTCTGAGGAACTAAAAGGAGACAGATCTGCATTACGGGCTGAAGGTTTTCCATGCCCAGTCTTGCCCCTCCCCTTTTGTCTTTCATTGGTGGTATGACCAATAAAGTTTTTAAAATCCTAACTCCATCTGAGCCTCTGCTTCCTGGAGCACCTACTGACACCCCCTGGGAGTGAACACGCTATGGTTCCCTGGACACGCAGTTCACACACAGGGAGAAACCATGGGGATGGAGGCAGATGCAATGTGATGCTTTGGGGTAGTTTGAGCCAGGGGGGTCCGAGAGAGCATCTGGGGGTGGGACAGGTATCCTCTATTTAGACCGGGGTGGGGGGGGCGTGTCAATCCATTGTATAAATGTTCCCTGAGCACCTGGTGCCTGCCAGTATCAGGGGGTCCTGCTGACAAGGTAGACAAGAATCTTTCTGAAAGGAGTGTTTGTTTTCTGCTGGGGGGAATGGATGATAGGCCGGAAGTGACTGTGGGAGACCAGTGCAGAGGTCCGTTCGTGCTTCAACCCCAGGTGAAGCTGAAATTGAGCCCTGGTGGTCCAGTGGTTAAGATCTCGGCTGCTAACCAAAAAGTCAGCAGTTCAAACCCAGCAGCTGCTCTTTGGAAACCCTATGGGGCAGTTCTACTCTGTCTTGTAAGGTCTCTGTGAGTTGGAACCCAAATAAGGACAGCGATGTTCCTGGTGTTGAACATGAGGTTTCTCATCTTGAATACTGCTCTTTCTGCTAGTGGATGGTATTTATCCCTGGCCTGGCTTAAAACCTGTTGCTTTTCTTGAAGGGCTTTCTGTTTTTGCCGTGGTTCTTGGGAGTATGACCCTTGCTATGAATAGTTAACGTAGCTTATAGGTGTGCTTTGAATCATAAATAGTCAGGAGAATTTTTTGTCACTGGCCCTTGCTTGGTTCCCTTTGAGATTACTAATGTGAGCAGAAAATGATGATCACAAGCTGAGCTAACCTTGGAAAACAGTCTCAACTTTTTTGGAATAGAATTCAGTGAATGAGACAACTGTACAATCTTCATAAGAAAATGACAATTTATAAATTATTTCTATCAAAAATTAATATAAATATTAACTCTTTTATGGGCCCTTCCTTCCCAAAATGCAGTTTCATAATATGTACCTGAAGCCTTAAAAATGTTCATATCCTTTTATTCACTACAATCCCACTTCTAGTCATCTACTCTAAGGAAATAACCAGACATGCGTTCAAAGACCTGGTGAGAACATATTCCATGGGACAGGATGGATTACATGAAAATGTGCCAACAACCTCTATACTATGGTAGAGGAATTGTGTAATTAGTGAAAATCCTTACAGTTGGTGGCAGCTCTTAAATGTCATATGTTTAAAAGACATTTCAGGGCATGGAAAATGTTCTTACTGTAATGTCAAGTGGGAAAAAGCAGAAACCATTAATTTCTATATGGTGTAGTTAAAAGTGTATATGTTTTTACACACAGAGTGTAAAAATGTGCCCTGAAAATACCTTAGAATGGTAAAAAACAATAAATGAATTTTAACGGCTTGAGTTAGTTATATTTATTTTTTCCTAATACATCTCTATTTCCAAAATTTTCTAAATTAGATTATGTACTATTGTTAGTATATACCTCTTGGAAATAAACATTATCTAATTTCTAAAATTCTGGACAGAGGCAGGGTAGTGGCAAGGGACAAGAATTACCTCTGTGAACTGGCACCTCACGGGCTGTGAGCAAGGCCAGGGGCCAAAGCATTGGAGTGAGGGGGCAGGGCTGGGAGAGGTGTCCCCTGTCTTCCTGGACAGGCCTGGAGTGGAACAGAGGTCCAGTTACAGAAAGAGGTAGGAAGTGAGAGAGAAATGTGTTAGTTAGCATTAAAGATAGAGGTGGGGAGAGACAGAAGAAACTGCATCCATCACTGAACGGGTAACTTTCCTGACAGAAGGCTGCCACTTGGCCGACTTGATCTGGAACCTCTTGTGTGGAAAAGTAACCCCTGGGCAGTCTCCCTCAATGCCTCAGTCTTTGCTGTATTTCCCACCCACACCACCTGGACCTTCATCATGTTCTCAACCCTAGCACCAGGCCCTCTATTGCCCCCAGGGCCGCACAGTCTAGAACTGGCAGAGCTGGAATTGGAGGCCACCAGAGCTATCAGGCCCCAAAGTGCCAGGCACTGCACCCCCATCAACCGGAAATGCTTCCATTATTGAGCGCTCCAACCCTAAAGAGCCAGGCCCACCACCGCTACGATGAAACTAGCTAAGATGGATAAGGCTATGATGCAGTAACGAGCAGGGCCAGTTCTCAGTGGCTTCAGAGAAGACCTGTCCTTGGAATGGCAGTTAGCGGGAGTTAGGCACGGGGAGGGGGCATTCTGAGAATGGAGTCATGCAGGGGGAGGGGAGGGTCCATGGTGAAGGCTCAGGAACAAAGGCAGTGGTTGAACCTGGGAGAGAATAAAGCATCCTAGTTATTAAGGCAATGACCAAACACGACAAGGCTCAGAGGGAAGATGAAGCCCTTGTCCTCCTCTTCCTACTGCTCCTGCAAGTCCCACTTCACCTGCTCCTTGTGCCCTACTGACCTGCTGACTGCTCATCTACTGACCTTCCCGAGCTCTCCTCCAACTCCTTTCATGCACTTGGACCTCAACACAGGACCAGCCTGAAGGGACTCTGCCCACTGCTGTCCAGTTTGAGACTGGGCCCCACCGGCACCGTTTGTTCCATACACAAGAAAAGTCAAGATGGTAGACCCTAAAACAGTAACTTTATAGCTTGAAAAAGTAAGGTGCTGTGAGTGCATTAAAAACATTGAAGCGTACACTTTAAATGGGGGAATCACTTGATATGTCAATTATATTTCCATAAAACTATTTTTTGTAAAGTAAGGAACTCTTATTTAATAGGAATCATGAATGTTAAACTTGCTCCTGGATGTTAAACTGTGCTTTATCCTGCTTCAAGTTCTGCAAGTTTAGAACCCACTCCACCTGTACTTCCTTTGTCCTGGAAGTACATTATTAAGATTGTGAAAGCATACATCCCTGGGAACAATGGTGCCAATGATGGTGTTGTTACTAGTCTGTTAAAATAGCAAAACATCATTTGTACACTGTGCTTCTTCCTTTGTCTGCTGGCTTTAGCAACTTGAGTCATGCCTTTCCTTCTGCTCCTGGCTCTCTGTGTCCAGCTAGTTTTATGGGATCCCTGAGAAATCCATGACACATGAAAATAAATGACTACATCCTGCTGGGATATACAAGAGGGGAGTCACTAGGGGGATATGAGCAGGAGGTGGATGACATATTGTCCTTTCTTTTGTCAATGTGTCACATCAGGATTTGAGATTTACCCAAAGCAGAAAGGATCCTTAATGTCCTTGTGATTGTCAAACCTAAAGAAATACCCAGTTCCAGCTGCCAAAGTTTCCAGTTTAATTAAAGAATCATTTAATATACAAGATTCCTCTATTATGCAAATCTTTCGTGGACTTCAAAAATCTGACATGATGCACCCTGGTTCAGAATGAAAATGAATATTGAAAGGAAAACTTTAATAGTTTTAAAAACTTGGTATTAACAATATTCTGTACTTAATATTTATTGAAATAATAAATCCAAGTATAATTATAATAGCAGCTGTCTATGTTAGCTATATTCATATCTATAAATAAATATACATCATCTCTTTAATACAGAATTTTGATTTCTAGTATTTCTCATTCTTTCATACAGTTTACATATACTTTAGATATTTTTTCAAAGGATTTAATACAAGTAGTTACTGAATATACAAAAGAGGACCCAGGCTTCCATCTCATGTAAATTGGTATGTTTTTTCTCAATCACTAGTTGGCTTATAAATTCATAAATTAATTTGTTAACAGTTTTTGTTACTCTTTTGGTTGAGGGAATACAAAACTGTAACAGTTATGTACCCAATGTTTGTCCCACAGTTTGATTGTGTATAAGAAACAGGACCTATTTAAAGTACAGCCTCCCCTGGTGGCGCAAACCGTTAAGAGCTTGGCTGCTAACCGAAGGTTGGCAGTTCAAGTCCACCCAGAGGTGCCTTGGAAAAAAAGACCTGGCAATCTACTTACAAATAATCAACTATTAAAAACTCCATGGAGCACAGTTCTACTCTGACACACATGTGGTTGCCATGAGTTACAATCAACTTTACACCTACTGATTATTTAAAATATATAATTTATTGAAATATGACATACATATATGGCCATGAAACCATAACCATAATTAACATATATATCTCACCTCCAAAAGGTTTCTTCTGCTGCTTCTAATTCATTCTTGTATCTTTTACCTCCATTTCTACTGCTCCCAATAACTGATATGTGTTTTTATGTAATCTAAGCATACAGAATGAACTTCTTGGTTTTGATAGGATTCTTTAAGTCAGCATAATCATGTTTAGATTTATCCATGATATTTGTTGTAGTAATAGTTTCTTCATTTTCATTACTGAGTAGACTCTTTTTATACAGATACACCACAATGTGTTTATCCTTTACTTTGGAAAGAGACTTGGGGACTGGTTTTCCCATTTGTTCATGGCCTTTAATACACAAAGCCAGGAAGCAGCACTTTGTTGGGGTTTTCCCAGAGCATACTTGCATTTTGAAAGCACATGATTAAATGATTGGGAAAAAAAATCCAACTGGGATTGTGTCTAAAATTGTTCAATATCTAGCACATTTAATAACAGATATTTCTGGAACTCTTATTCAAAAGAACAATTACTGATGTGATATTTTGGGTTTGATAATTACCTTCAGCATTCTATCATGAAAAATTTCAAACATTCACCAACATTGGATCATTACATTTTATTAAACTTGATTTGTCACTTATCTATCCATCCATCCGTTCCTCTCAATGTTCATCAGTCCATTCTATTTTTATTGCATTTCAAAGGAAATGGCAAGCACCAGTATACTTCCTCCTAAATTCATCAGCATGCCTGTCATGGTCTAGAGCTCAATATTTGTCTATAGGTTTTTCTTTTCATGTACATAGAGCAAAACATACAAATCTTAAGTGGACATTCACTGAGTTTTGACAAATATATATGGCAGGATAAACCAAACCACTATCCAGATATAGACTATCACTATCACTCCAGAAAATGTCCTCACCCTCTTCCCATTTAATCCCCACCCTCATCAGAAATTAATTTTGTTGTTCAAAAAAAACTCCATATAAACAGACACACGCTACAGACAATCTTTTGTGTCTGTCTTTTTCTCAGAGCTTTGTTTCTGAGATTCATTCATGACGTTGCCTGGATCAGTAATTCATTCATTTCCATTGCTGAATCATAATCTGTTGAATGAGTATCTGTTTAATGCATTCTCTCCAAGGACACATTTAGAATTAAGGTGTTGAGTTTTCAGGAACAAACAGTTAAATCCAGAACTATCCCTACAGACCAGATATCAGGACGTGCCGAACAGGACGTCTTTGTCATCATTCTATAAGAGTGGACTGGACATAAACTCAAGGATCTTAGAGAAATCTCACATTGGTAATGTCATCTTCATGATCATTGTTTTGGTTTTATTCAAACCCTATAAGTTGCTTATTTATGAATAGAGTTACTTCTCTATTGTATAGGTTCATTACTTGTTTTGTGCTGGTCTTTAAGATATTTAAAAAAAAAAAAATTAACCAAAGAAAAGTGATTCCAGCACAGCATTAGACATAAGAACAGGTAGAGCCCCTGGTAAACTGGAAATTGAGCCCTGTTAGAGACAGCCAGGGGCCCTAGGGGCACAGTGGTTAAGAGCTTGGCTACTAACCAAAAGGTCAGCAGTT
>NW_004444008.1:3194197-3196775 GCF_000243295.1 Trichechus manatus latirostris | reverse complement strand
TTCTCCTGTTTTCCTTATGCATTGTCCAGCTTTTGCATGCATATGAGGCAATTGAAAATACCATGTCTTGGGTCAGAAGCAACTCAATCCTCCAAGTGACATCTTTGCTTTTTAACTCTTTGTAGAGGTCTTATGCAGCAGATTTGCCCAATGAAATATGTTGTTTGATTTCTCGACTGCTGCTTCCATGGGTGTTGATTGCGGATACAAGTAAAATGAAATCCTTGATAACTTCAATATTTTCTCTGCTTATCACGATATTGCTTATTGGTCTAGTTGTGAGGATTTTGCTTTCTTTACATTGAGGTGTAATCCATATTGAAGGCTGTGGTCTTTAATCTTCATCAGTAAGTGTTTCAAGTCCTCTTCACTTTCAGCAAGCAAGGTTGTGTCGTCTGCATATCGCAGGTTGTTAATGAGTCTTCCTCCAATCCTGATGCCCCATTCTTCTTCATATAGTCCAGTTTCTCAGATTATTTACTCAACATACAGATTGAAAAAGTACAATAAAAGGATACAACCCTGACACATATCTTTCCTGATTTTAAACCACACAGTATCCCCTTGTTCTGTTTGAACAATTACATACAGGTTACTCATGAGCACAGTTAAGTGTTCTGGAATTCCCATTCTTTGCAAAGTTGTTCACGATTTGTCACGATCCATATAGTCGAATGCCTTTGCATAGTCAATAAAACACAGGTAAACATTTTTCTGGTATTCTCTGCTTTCAGTCAAGATCCATCTGACATCAACAATGATATCCCTCGATCCATGTCCTCTTTTGAATCCAGCTTGAATTTCTGGCTGTCTTGTCAACATACTGCTGCTTCCACTTATGAATTATCTTCAGCAAAGTTTTACTTGCGTGTTATATTAATGATATTGTTAGATAATTTGTACATTCTGATGGATCACCTTTCTTTGGAATGGGTACGAATATGGATCCCTTCCAGTCAGTTGGCCAGGTTGCTGTCTTCGAAATGTCTTGGCATAGATAAGTAAGTGTGTCCATCAACAAATATATGGTGCTGTTTCTCCCATAGCCAGGAGTCATGGGTCCAGGAATCAAGAGGTAGAACTGGGAGTGCCATCACTCACTATTACTCCTAGTGACCCACTCGCAAAACTTTTCCTTCCTGTCCCCGCAACCCTATGCTCTGCAGGTCTAGAGGTCTTAATTCCACTTGGAGGAATGCTCCTACCAAGAGAAATAACACTGATTCCATGGAACCAAAAGTTAAGAATGCCGCCTGGCTGGCCACTATGGGCTCCTAATACATCTGCATCAACAGGCAAAGGAATGAGTTATCATACTGGCTGGTGTGATTGATCCTGATTACATAATGAAGGCAAAGAAGAGTATGTCTGAAATGCAGGCGATCCCTTAGGACGTCTCTTAGTACTACCATGCCCTGTGATTAAAATCAATGGAAAACTACAGCAACCCAATTCTGACATGACCTCTAATGGCCCAGACTCTTCAGGAATGAAGGTTTGGGTCACCCCACCAGGCAAAGAACCACGACCAGCTGAGATGCTTGCTGAGACAGAGGGAATATGAATGGGAGGTGGAAGAAGATAGTTCTAAATACCAGTTGTGACTATGTGACCAGATGCAGAAACAAGGACTGTAATTGTTACGAGTATTCCTTCCTTGTATATGTACATCAAATGTTTTTGTTTTCTTCACTTATAAAATATAAGACTTAAAGGGGACTAGTGTGTTTTCGGTTGTATGCATGTTAGTTGTATCATGTTAGATGCAAGTATGATGTCAGATCAGACACGGCAACCGTTGAATTTAAGCATATTAGTCAGCAGAGGAAAAGAAACCAACCAGGATTCCCTCAGTAATAGAGTGAACAGGGTCAAGAGCCCAATACGAATCTCTGCCCCACGGTGGGGCACAGGAAATGTGGCATAGGGAAGATCCACTCCCCAGCACTGCTTGTAGGGGGCCCAAGTCCTTCTGATTGAGGCCCAGCCTGTGGACAGTATGAGGGTGTTTGCGACCCCTGGCTCGCCAGGCCTGGATCTTCCCAGAGTTGGGATTCTCGGGAATGCAGCCCCGAAACTGAGCGATAGTCAACAAGTACCTTAAGGGAAAGTTGAAAAGAACTTTGAAGAGAGAGTGCAAGAGAGCGGGAAACCCTTAAGAGTTAAACAAGTAGGGTCTGTGTAATCTGCCTGGAGGATTCAATCTGGTGCTGGGTTGGCTGTGCTGGAAGTCAGGTGGATCTTTCCCACTTCCCGTTCCTCCTGACCCCTCCACCCATCTTCCTTCCCCTCTGCCCTTCCTTGGGGTGCTCCAGTGGGTAGAGGGGTGGATGGGCAAGGCCAAGTGTAGGGCCAGTAAGGGACAGGTCTTCTCTTGGCCTTGCATGTCCCCTCTCAGCCTTGCAAGCCTCCTTTCAGTCATCTTAGGACAGGCCTTGTGGCCATGCACACCCCTACTCAGCCATGCAGGCCTCTGCCTCCCTCTGCACTGCTAACTGACCCGATTCATAGTCTCTGAGGAAGTTTTACCGAGTTCTCTTAGCTGCATGTGTAGCAGCAGATTTCTGCCATCACCACC
>NW_004444008.1:3191853-3193578 GCF_000243295.1 Trichechus manatus latirostris | reverse complement strand
TATCCATCACCTCCAAAAGATTCCTTCCGATCCTTTTAATCCATCCACCTATCCTCTCTGTCCACTTCTACCACCCCTCTTCCAACCATTGATCTACATTTTTATATACTTTTTATGTAATTGAAGCATAGATGATGTACTTATTGTTTTTGATCAGGATTTTTTTAAGTCCACATAATCATTTCTAGATTTATCCATGATGTTTGTTGTACTAATAGTTTCTTCATTTTCATTGCTGAGTAGAATTCCTATATATGAATATATCACAATGTGTTTATCCTTGACCTTGCAAAAAGACTTGGGGGCTGGTGTTTCCTATTTGGTCATGGCCCTTTAAACAGAAACCTAGAAAGAAGCACCTCTGCGGGGTTATCTCAACTGATTCTTGCATTTTGCAAGTCCATGATGAATCAGTTGAGGGACTGTGCCTAAAATATTTCAAACATCTAGCACATTAGTAACAATTATTTTTGGGACTCTTGTTTAAAAGTGTTAAACAGGACCTGCGGTATTTTGGTTTTGATAGTTACTCCCGACACTGTATTATGAAAATTCCCAAACATTTGGCAACATCAATTCATTAACATTTTACTAAAATTGACTTATCATATATATATTCATTCATACATCCCTTTCAACATCCAACAATCCATTCTACTGTTGCTGCATTTTAAAGTAAATTGTAGCATCAGTATACTTCATCCTGAATTCATCAGCATGTCTGTCATCAACTAGAGTTCAATATTTGTTTACAGATTTTTCTCTTCATGTACAATTTATAAAAGCAAAATATACAAATCTTAAGCAGACATTCACTGAGTTTTGACAAGTAAATATACCCTTTCCTCACGTATTGACATGGTCAGTTTCCAAAGACTAGGTCATTATGTGAAATAAGCATTATGAGAAAATGGGGAATGACCACATCAGATCACAAAATGAAGGATGACTACATCATTACATAACTGCCAAATTACATCATTACATAACTGTCAAATTACATCATTACATAACTGCCAAGTTATATCATAACTGCCAATTTACATCGTTACATAACTTACAAACCACTGAGAATCATAGCCCAGCCAATCTGACACATAACCTTTCCAATCAAAGCCAAGGTTACTCTTGCCTCACAACTCAGTGTTTGTTACTGCCAGATGTACATCGTTAATGCACAAAATAGCTGGATAGTAGATTTTTTTACTATTGTAAATGAGAAATGTTGGATAATGAGAGAGTTGATAAGTGAGGAGAAAATGTATAACTATCACCCCAGAAAGCACCCTTACCCTCTTCCCACTCAATCCTGCCTTTATCAGTGATTAATTTTACTTGTTCCAAAAAATCTTATAAAGACACATATCGTAGGTATTATTTTGTGTTTATCTTCTGCTCAGCGCAGTGCTTCTGAGATTCATTCATGGTGTTGTCTGGATCTGTAATTCATTTGTTTCCATTGCTGAATCATATTCTGTTGAATGAATATCTCTATTTGTTTAACACACTATCTTCAATGATCCGTTTAGAAGTAAGGTGTCTTAGGCTGGGTACTCTAGAGAAGCAAAACCAGTGAAGCATATAAATATATATAGAGAGAGATTTATATCAAGGAAATGGTTCACACAATCTTAGAGGCTGGAATGCCCCAAGTCCATGGATCAGAATAAAGGCTTCTCCTGATTCACGTAGCCACAGGGGCTGGTGAACCTAAGATCGGCAGGT
>NW_004444008.1:3178676-3190290 GCF_000243295.1 Trichechus manatus latirostris | reverse complement strand
TGGAAGATGATGGATTACAGTGAAAATCTGACAACAATCTAAATGATTCATAGAGAAGGGATTGTGCAATTAGTGTAAATCCTTGTTGTGGAGGCATCTCTTAACAGTCATATGTTACAAAGATATTTCAGGACATGGAAAATGCCCTTAATGTGATGTTCAGTGGAAAAAACAAAAGCCAGGAATTTCTATGTAGCGTAGTTAAAAGTTATATGCTTCTACACACACACACACACACACACACACACACACACACACAGAGTGAAAAACCACTTCATGAAAATACCACAGAATACAATAAAAGGAATTTCTGAACCATCACTGTGTCAACTTCCTTCAGACCTATTTCTGGGCCTTAGACACTCAATACTGTCCTCACTGTAGCATTGAGGGTGGGGTACCTTCTTTCTCCTTTTATCAAGGCCTTAGCTGGATCCTAGGGTGACAGACCAAGGAGGGCCTGGCTTCCTCCTTCCCTGACTCAGTCGTATGATCTCAAAGTTTCTTGTACAAAAATTCTCATTTGTTTAATCTAGTTTTTCTTTGTTTTGTTTTTGTTTTTTTGTTTTGTGTTTCAGTTGCATCCTTTAAAACCCCTACTCTGTAGTGGGATCCAGTGGGGGGCATAGAGTTTTCTGGCACTGATACAACTCTTTTGGGTCCTGGTGGAGGGAATGTGCCAAGTGCTGACCCCTCATTCATTGGGTTTCAGCTTTTGTAGTAGGTGGTGCTTTGGTCTGTCATTTCCAAGTGTCTTAGTCATCTAGTGCTGATATAACAGAAATACCACAAGTGGGTGGCTTTAACAAACAAAGATTTATTCTCTCACAGTCTAGGGAGGCTAGAAGCCCAAATTCAGGGTGCCAGCTTCAGGGGAATGCTTTCTCTCTCTGTCAATTGTCATCCGTCTTCCCCTGGTCTAGGAGATTCTCAGTGCAAGGACCTCAGGCTCAAAGGACACGGCACTTTTTTCTTGGTGGCGTGAGGTCCTGCTCCTTTCTGCTCGATTCTCTCTTTTATATCTCAAAAGAGATTGACTCAAGATACAACATAATCCTGTAGATAGAGTCCTGCCTCATTAATGTAACTGCCTCTAATCCTGCCTCATTAACATCGTAGAGGTTAGGATTTACAGCACATAGGTTAATTACATCAGATCACAAAATGGTGGTCAACCACACAGTACTAGGAATCGTGGCCTAGACAAGTTGACACACATTTTTGGGGGACGCAATTCAATCCATAACACCAAGTATTTTAAAACTTTAACTGCTTATGTTCTGCAGTTTCATAGGGCTGTGGGAAGGCTCCCTCCCTCCCCGCAATGACTGGCTGGCTAAGCCTCCATCAAGATCCATACGTAGTGGATCACCTCCTTTACCAGGCTGTCCTTCCAGGCCTCTGCCAGGTGCCTGCCTCCTCCTCCCGGCTATCATCCTGGATATTGGCTGGCTGCCTGATTCCTCCATCTGACAAGCCTCCTGGGCCTTAGCCATGGGTCCTGCCTCCTCCCGTTGCCTGTCCTCCCAGGCCTCAGCCCTGGTCCCTGTGTCTTCTATCAGGTTGTCATCCTGGGCCTAGGCAACAGCATCCATATCCTCCATGTCTCTGGCCTCTGGAGTCAATACCAGAGTCATCACCTCCTCCAACCTACTGGCCCCCAAGCGTTGTAGATGGCCATCACCTCCTCCAACCTGCTACTGTTCCAAGCGTCAATAGGAAATTCCACCTACCACACTCTGGTGACCTCATGAGCCTTGGCCTTCTTGTTGTCCTCATATTTACTTTTAAACTGTTCTTTTTCTATGATTAGTAGAGGTGGACCATATCTTCTCATGTCAGTTTACCGTTAGTCTGCCATCAGTTGTGTTTCTTGCTTCTGGCCTTTATCTATTTTTCTGTTAGGTGTTTGGTCTCCTCCCCCTTCTTGGCTCTTCATGTTCCTCAATTTAATACCTTGTTTGTTACATGTTATGAAAACATTCTCATTGTCTGTCACTGCCTTAAATTCTACCTCTGTTGTTTTTTTCTAAACTTTTATTTTAAATAATCAATTTGTATGATATAATTGCTTCTGTATGACATTTCTCCAAGCAAAATTAAAGGCCATAAATTATTTTATCCAACAAAGTTTGAAAATAAATGAGAGATGCATTCATGTTTAGAAATGCTGCACATATCAACAAAGGCAAAAATCTTTAGGGGGTCAATTAAAAAGAAAAACATTCAAATGAATTAGAACACATAAACATCACAGAAAAAAAAATTTATGATTTGTAATTGGAAAAGGTGACCAAAATAATCAAATCCTTGGCAAGACATTCTTAAAAAAAAAAAGAAAAAGAAGAACCAATAATTCCACTACCAAAATTGAGAAAAGAAAGTAAATCACAGACTAGAGGAACTCTGAAAACACATTACCTTAGTAAATTAAAAAATTCATATAAAATACGTGTCTTTCTAAGAAGATAAATGACTCAAATTGACTCATGAGAATTAAAGATTGAATAAACCAATAATCTTAGAAAGAAATTAGACAATGAAAGATGCACTTTCACAGAAGGTACTATATTTGGATAATATTGTTCCAATAATATCCCTGTGAAAATGTTATTTACAGTTTCCCAATTGCTCTTATAAAGAGAGCATAACCTAGATATCTGTACCCCTAAAGGCGTAAAGAAACCAAAAAACCCAAACTTGTTGCCGTCGAGTCAATTCCGACTCATAGTGACCCTATAGGACAGAGTAGAACTACTTCATAGAGGATCTAAGGAGTGCCTGGTGGATTTGAACTGCTGACGTTTTGGTTAGCAGCCATAAC
This sequence comes from Trichechus manatus latirostris, assembly GCF_000243295.1. NCBI lineage: Eukaryota > Metazoa > Chordata > Mammalia > Sirenia > Trichechidae > Trichechus > Trichechus manatus. Next base: position 3,187,466 of record NW_004444008.1, on the reverse strand, counting down.
ACTTAACCACTATGCCACTAGGGTTTCCCCTAAATGCATAGAAATTAAAATTCCCTCCTAAAAGCACAGGAATATGAAAGTATATATCAGTTTCACTTAAACACAGATATGAAAATCTTTAGTCATTTGATGAAATTCAGCAGCAATTTCTCATAATCTTAAGTGAAATCTTTCTTATAGGAAGAGTTTAATTTGAAAAAAGAAAAATACTTCATGAGAAATGCTGAAGGGTGAATGAGAAGTGAAATGGCCAATATCATGACCATCATTCAACATTGTAATCAAAGTTTCACCTAAAGAAAATGAAAGACAATAAAAACAAGAAGAGGCCAGTATTATCTGCATATATGATTTTTTACTGTGGAAATCTGAAGTTTAATTAAATTCTCTTAAAAGTGGTATTATTTCAAAAAAATTCTCACAACTTCTGTCTTTCATGATTTGACTAGATGTAAGGTAAACACACAATCACTGTGTTAGTTATATAGTGCTGCTATAACAGAAATACCACAAGTGGATGGCTTCAACAAATAGAAGTTTATTCTCTCACAGTCTAGTAGGTTAAAAGTCCAAACTCAGGGCGTCAGCTCCAGGGTAAGGCTTCCTCTCTCCATCAGTTCTGGAGGAAGGTCCTTATCACCAATCTTCCCGTGGACTAGGAGCTTCTCAGGCACAACTACCCCAGGTCCAAAGGAGACAGTCTGCTCCAGGCTCTGCTTTCTTGGTGGTATGAGTTCCCCCTGTCTCTCTGCTTGCTTCTCTCTTTTATATCTCAAAAGAGATTGACTTAATACAAAACTGAATCTTGTAGATTGAGTTCTGCCTCATTAACACAACTGTTGCTAATCCCATCTCACCAACATCATAGAGACAGGATTTAAAATACATAAGAAAATCACGTCAGATAACAAATGGTGGACAATCACACAATACTGGGAATCATGGCCTAGCCAAATTGACACATATTTTGGGGGATGCAATTCAATTCATAACAATCACTCAACATTGACAATATCTACTCAACAAACCCTTATTGAGTACCTGCTGTCTACTATGACAAACAATAGACTCGATCTCTGGACTCACAGCCTTCAGATGCAACAGCATGAAATAAGTGTGTGTAACAATTGTCTATACAATTGTCTTCAGGCTAGAGAGGACCTTTAAATAAAAAAACAAACAAACAAAAAAACCCGCTGCCATGGAGCTGATTCCGACTCATAGCAACGCTATAGGACAGAGTAGAACTTCCCCACAGGGTTTCCAAGATTGGAAATCTTTATGGAACCAAACTGCCACATCTTTTTCTCATGGAGTAGCTGGTGGGTTCAAACTGCCGAACTTTTGGTTAGCAGCTGAGCATTTAATCACTGCACCAACCAAAAAAGTCACCATTTATAGATGAAGAAACAAAGGTGAGTGACTTTCCCCCAATCTCCCAGTAAAGGTGCCCCAAGATTGCACTCTTGACCTTATTCTTATCTCATTCCACACATTCACAACCACTTTCAGGACTTTCAGTGCACTATATATACTAGTGATTCTGAGTTGTGTATTAGGTCAAGGCCTCTTTCCCTATGTTTTCATTTGTCAATATTCTGTCTACAAGAGACACACTTTAGATCCAAAACACAAATAGGTTGAAAAAGAAAGAATGGGAAAAAAAAAATACCATGGAAATAGTATCCAACAGAGGACTGGAGTGGCTATATTAACATCAGACAAAATAGACTTTAAGTCAAAATCTGTTACAAGAGACAAGGACATTATATAATGGTGAAAGGGTCAATTCATTAAGAAGATATCACAATTATATATGCACCTACCAACAGAACTCCAAAATATACAAAGCAAACATGACAGAATTGAAAGTAAAATAGTTCACCAATAGTACTTGGAGATTACAATGTATCATTTCAGTAATGGGCAGAATATCTAGACAGAAGATCAGTAGGGAAATAGAGGATTTGAACAACACTATAAACCAACTAGATCTAACAGACATATTTAGAACTCTCCACCCAACATCAGCAGAATACACATTCTTCTTCACTGCACATAGATTATTCTCCAGGATAGACCATATACTAGGTCACAAAACATGTTTTCAATAAATTTGGAAAGATTGAAATCATACAAAGTATGTTCTGTAACCACAGTAGAAGGAAACTAGAAGTCAATTTAACAGAAGAAATACTGGAAACTGCAGACATATTTGGAAATTAAACAATACATTATTAAACAACCAATCGCTCAAAGAAGAAATTAAAAGGAAAATCAGAAAATGCTTAGAGATGAACAAAATGAAAGTACAAGATACCAAAACTTAAGGGATGCAGCAAATGCAGTGCTTAGGGGGAAATTAATAGTTGTAAATGCCTACATAAAAAAGGAAGAATGATATCAAATCAATAAGCTAATTTTACACTTGAGGAACTAGAAAAAGAAGAGCAAACTAATCTCAAAACTATCAAAAGGAAGGAATTAACAAAGATCAAAGCAGAGAGAAAGGAAATAGAGAATAACAAAACCACAGGACAAAATCAACAAAACCAGGAATCAGTTCTTCGAAAATATCAATTAAATTGACAAATCTCTAGCTAAACTGACAAAGAAAAATGAAAGTAGGGACTTTATAACAGACCACAGACCCTGCAGAAATAAAAATGATTAAAGACAGTACTGTGAACAATTGTTCACCAACAAATTAAATGAAATAGATAAATTCCTGGAAACACACAAACCACCTAAACTGACTCAAGAAGAAATAGAAAATCTCAACAGATCCATAACAAGTGAAGAGATTGAATCAGTAATCAAAAAATTTCCTAACAAACAAAAGTCCAGGCCCAAATGACTTCACTGGGGAATTCTACCAAACATTTAAAGAAAAATTGACATCAATACTTCTCAAACTCTTCCCAAAAATAAGAGAATGGATCACTTCCTAACTCATTGTAAGAGACCAGTATTAACCTGATACCAAATCAGAAAAGACACCACAATAAAACTACAAACAAATATCCCTCATGAACAAAAAGACAAAAATCCTTAACAAAATATTAGCACACCATATCCAACATCATGTTAAAAGGATTAGTGTTCTATGACCAAGTGGGATTTATCCCAGGAATGCAAGAGTGGTTCAACATAAGAAAATCAATTAATGTGATATACCACATTAATAGAATGAAGGAAAAGAACCACACCGTCATTTCAGTCGATGCAGAAAAGACACTTGAAATATCCAACACACACTTTCATGATAAAATCACTCAAAAACTGGGAATAGAAAGGAGCTTCCTCAATATGATAAAGGGCATTTATGAAAACCCCACGGATAATGTATCATATTCAGTGGAGAAAGACTGAAAGCTTTGCATCAAAGGTGAGGAAGAAGACAAAGTTGCCTGTTCTTGTTGTTGTTGTTAGGTGCCATTCAGTTGGTTCTGACTCATAGCAACCCTGTGTACAACAGAAGGAAACACTTCCCAATCTTGTGCCATCCTCACAATCCTTGTTATGCTTGAGCGCACTGTTTCAGCCACTGTGTCAATCCATCTTGTTGAGGGTCTTCTTCTTTTTCACTGACCCTTTACCAAGCACAATGTCCTTCTCCAGGGACTGGTCCCTACTGATAACATGTCCAAATTTATGTGAGATGAAGTCTCACCATCCTTGCTTCAAATGAGCATTCTGGCTGTACTTCTTCCAAGATAGATTTGTTTGTTCTTCCAGCAGTCCATGATATATTCAATATTCTTACACCAGATTTGCCCAATGCAATGTGTTGTTTGATTTCTTGACTGCTGCTTCCATGATGTTGATTGTGTATCCAAGTAAAATGAAATCCTTGACAACTTCAGTCTTTTCTCCATTTATTATGATGTTGCTTATTGGTCCAGTTGTGAGGATTTTTGTTTTCTTTATGTTGTGGTGTAATCCATACTGAAGGCTGTGATCTTTGATCTTCTTCAGTGTTTCAAGTCCTCTTCACTTTCAGCAAGCAAGGTTGTGTGACTCAAGATACAATCTAATGCTGTAGATTGTGTTCTGCCTCATTGACACAACTGTCTCTAATCCTGCCTCATTAATATTATGGAGGTTAGGATTTACAACACATAGGATAATCACATCAACAAGTCAAAATGGAGGACAACCACACAATACTGGGAATCATGGCCTACCCAAAGTTGACACACATTTTGTTGCTGTTGTTAGGTGCCATCAAGTCAATTCTGACTCATAGTGACCTTATGTACAACCGAATGAAACACTGTCCAGTCCTATACCATCCTCATAATCGTTGTCATGCTTGAGCCCATTGTTGCAGCCTCTGTGTCAATCCTTCTCATTGAGGGTGTCATGGATTGAATTATGTCTCCCCAAAAATGTGTGTATCAATTTGGCTGGGCCATGATTCCAAGTTTATTGTGTGGTTGTCCTTCATTTTGTGATTGTAATTTTATGTTAAAGAGGATTAGGGTGAGAGTGTAACACCATCCTTAGCCAGGTCACATCCCTGATCCGATGTAAAAGGAGTTTCCCTAGGGTGTGGCCTGCACCATCTTTTGTCTTACAAGAGATAAAAGGAAAGGGAAGCAAGCAGAGAATTGGAGACCTCATACCACCAAGAAAGCAGTGCCAGGAGCAGAGCGCAGAGGTGTCTGTGCAGAGAAGCTCCTAGTCTGGGGGAAGATTGAAGACGACGAGGACCTTCCTCCAGAGCTGACACAAAGAAAGCCTTCCCCTGGAGCTGATGCCCTGAATTTGGACTTCTAGCCTACTAGACTGTGAGAAAATAAATTTCTCTTTGTTAAAGCCATCCACCATTGGTGATATTTCTGTTAGAGCAGCACTAGGTGAGTAAGACAGAGGGTCTTCCTCTTTTTTGCTGACCCTCTACTTACACACGTCTTTTGGGGGCATAATTCAATCCATAACAGGCCCTAAGATTGAATGCGGGATAAGCATAACTTACGGTAGTTTGAGCCTCTTGAAAAGTACTGCTGCAATGCATTATTCCTCATTGCAAAGGCATCACTTACTGTTAGAAGCTACAAATGCAGTCCTGAAAGATTGCAGAGCGAAGACTCAAAGCAGAGCAGGGAGCCAGTAACACATGGAAACAGTGAATGGTGTCAGAAAACGGTCACTATTGACGCAGGCAGCCTCAGAGCCCAAACCTTCGAAAAAACACCTTATCTTAGTCATCTAGTGCTGCTTTAACAGAAATACCACCAGTGGATGGATTTAACAAGGAGAAGTTTATTCTCTCCAGTCTAGTAGGCTACAAGTCCAAATTCAGGGCATCAGCTCCAGGAGAAGGCTTTCTCTGTCAACTCTGGAGAAAGGTCTGTGTGTCATCAATCTTCCCGTGGTCTGGAAGGTCCTTGTGATGCACCAGTCTTCCCTTGGTCTGGGAGCATCTCAGCGCAGGAACCTCAGGTCCAAAGGATGCGCTCTGCTCCCGGCACTGCTTTCTTGGTGGTATGAGGTTCCCATGTGTATCTGCTCGCTTCTGTCTTTTATATCTCAAAAGAGATTGCATTAAGACACTATCTAATCTTGTCAACCTCATCAGTATAACCTAATTACAGTGATAAAATTCACAACACATAAGGAGATCACATATAATCTCATCATAGTGATAGAGTTTACAACGCGTAAGGAAATGACATCAGATTACACAATCATACAACACTGGGAATCATGACCTAGCCAAGTTGCTACACACATATTTTGGGGGACACAATTCAATCCATGACACACCTGCTCTGGCTTATCCTCCTACACTGAGCAGAAAAGGCTGCATATACTCCTGAAATTGTCCTTGACAAAATAACCACAGAATGGGCCATAGATGGCCTCAACCCACCTCTAGGTGGAGACTTAAGTTAATGAAGGAAATTGACCTCTTCTCCATTCCAGAGAATCAAACCCTTGTCTAAAGAAAAGGTCTTGTTATCCCCAAGCTCTGAGCACCTGCGTGAAGGTCAGTTCTGATTATTCATGATGAATTTGCATTTTCTTGTCTGCTCTCTGTAAAAGCCCACCTCCCCAAGATGTCTGTGAGCAGTCTTGGAGGCATCAGCCCTGATTGCTCCTTTCCCTGCTCAACAAAATAAAGACATCTTTCTGATCTCCCACCTTAACCTCTTGTTTATTGGCTGCAACAAGTCATGCTGAGTAGAACCTGGGGTTTCCACCTGGCAACACTATGACTGAATGAAAACTAGGAATAGCTTCTTCCTGCCATAAGCACATTCTCACAAGAACGTAGTAACTGGGAAACACAGTGAGGAACCTTATCTCACAGAAATAAAGGCAAACGTGTCAAAAGTTTACAACAGTCACACACCCAGGAGACATCACCTAACACAATGCTGATTCTACACAATAATAAGGCTCCAATTCAGGGTTCTTGAGTTTCATGCATTTCAAAAGGCTCCCGCCTTGAGGCTAAATTCATTAAAATCAGACTATCACCTAATCAAAGAACTCCAGAGGCATAAAAAGTGGATGGGATACTGTATGTCCCATGAGTCACCAAAAGGTTAATGTACTGTCTTCAAGGACACATTTAGAATTAACATACTGTTTTCAAGAACAAACAGTTAAATCCAGAAGGATCTCTCCAGGCCAGTTATCGGGACAGCCTGAACTTGCTCAGAGGAAGTCTTTGTCTAGATTAACTTAAGAGTGCAGTAGAATTAAACTCAAGGAACTTAGGGAACTAACATTGTTAGTGTCTTCTTCACGGTCACCACTTTGGTTTTATTCAAGTTCTAAAAGTTGATTATTTTGAATAAAGTCATCTCTCTATTGTATTTTTTGTCTTGTGCTAGTCTTTATGATATTAAAAAAATCAATTTATCCATGAAAAAAGTGAGATTCAGAGAGATTCCAGCACAGCATTAGACACAGGGGCAGGAAGAACCCCTGTGAACCAGAAGTTGAACCCTGTTAGAGACACCCACATTCACAATGTCTAACAACAGTGCCAGCCACGTAAGAAAAGACTGAAGTTGTCAAGGATTTCAGTTTACGTGGATCCACCATCAACACCCATGGAAGCAGCAAAAGACCTCTTTAAAGTGTTAAAAAGCAAAGAAGTCACTTTAAGGACTAAGGTTTACCTGATCAAGCCATGGTATTTTCAATCTCCTCATATACATGTGAAAGCTGGACAATTAATAAGGAAGACCGAAGAATTGACGCCTTTGAGTTGTGGTGTTTGCAAAGAATATTGAATATACCATAGACTGCCAAAAGAATGAAATAATTTGTCTTGATAGAAGTACAGCCAGAATGCTCCTTAGAAGCAAGGATGGCGAGACTTCATCTCACATACTTTGGACACATTATCAGGAGGGACCAGTCCCTGGAAAAGGACAACATGCTTGGTAAAGTAGAGGTCACTGAAAAAGAGAAAGACCCTCAATGAGATGGATTGACACAGTGGCTGAAACAATGGGCTCAGTCACAACAACGGTCGTGAGGATGGCGCAGGACCAGGCAATGTTTCACTCTATTATACATAGGGTGGCTATGAGTCAGAACTGACTCGATGGCACCTAACAACATAGATGATTGTACGTGAGTGCTATATTGTACTTTTCTTTGAGGCTTCTCATGATTTCGAATATTGCTCTTTCAGCTCATGACAGTATTTATCCTGGACCTGATTTGAAACCTGTTAATGTTTTCACACTACACAGGACTTGCTGTTTTGACAGTGGTTCTTGGAAGCAATATTTTTTTTTTTTTAATTTTTATTGTTGTAGTTTAAATGAATTTTACATTTCAAGGTAGTCTCCCATATAAAAATTTATACATACATTGTTATGTGACTCTAATTGCTCTCCCCATACTGTGACAGCACACTCCTCCTTTCCACCTCTGATTCCCCATGTCCATTCAACCGGCTCCTAACCCTCTCTGCCTTCCCATCTCACCTCTGAACGGAAGCTGCCTGTTTAGTTGTTTGTATCTACCTGAGCTAAGAGACACACTCCTCATGAGTATCACTTTATGTCCCACAGTCCAGTCCAATTCCTGTCTGAAGAGTTGGCCTTGGAAATTGTTTCAGCTCTGGACTGATAGAGAATCCAGGGGTCATGCTTTCCAAGTTCCTCCAGTCTCAGTCAGACCATTAAGTCTGGTCTTCTTACCTAGAGTTTGAATTCTGCACCCTACCTTTCTCCTGCTCCATCAGGGACTCTCTGTTGTGTTCCCTGTCAGGGCGGTCATTGGTAGTAGCCAGGCACTCTCTAGCTCTCTGGTCTCAGGCTGATGAAGTCTCTTGTTTATGTGGCCCTTTCTGTCTCTTGGGCTACTACTTTCCTTGTGTCTTTGGTGTTCTTCATTCTCCTTTACTCCAGGTGGTTGGGACCAATGGATGCATCTTAGATGGTCACTTGCAAGCTTTTAAGACCCCAGATGCCACTCACCAAAGTAGGATGCAGAAGATTTTCTTAATAGCTTTGTTATGCTAATTGACCTAGATGTTCCCTGAAAGCATGGTCCCCAGACCCCTACCCCTGGTACTCTGTCCCTTAAAGTGTTTGATAGTATTCAGGAAACTTCTTAGCTTTGGTTTAGTCCAGTTGTGCCGATTTCCCCTGTAGTGTGTGCTGTCCTTCCCTTCTCCTAAGATAATTCTTAGCTAATATCTAGTTAGTAAATAACCCTCTCCCTCCCTCCCCACCCTCGTAACCATCAAAGAATGTTTTCTTCTGTGTTTAAACCTTTTCTTGAGTTCTTATAATAGTGGTCTTATACAATATT
>NW_004444008.1:3176700-3178096 GCF_000243295.1 Trichechus manatus latirostris | reverse complement strand
GTCTTTTTGTTGTTGAGGTTTTGCAGTATCTTGTAGATTTTAGAGATTAGACAGTGATCGGATTTGTCATAACCAAAATTTTTTTCCCAGTCTGTAGGTTGTCTTTTTACTCTTTTGGTGAAGTCTTTTGATGAGCATAAGTGTTTGATTTTTAGGAGCTCGCAGTTATCTAGTCTCTCTTCGGGTGCTCGTGCATTGTTACTTATGGTTCGTATTCTGTTTATGCCATGTATTAGGGCTTCTAGCATTGTCCCTATTTTTTCTTCCATGATCTTTATCGTTTTCAATTTTATATTTAAGTCTTTGATCCATTTTGAGTTAGTTTTTGTACATGGTGTGAGTTATAGGTCTTGTTTCAGTTTTTTGCAAATGGCTATGCAGTTGTGCCAGCACCATTTGTTAAAGAGACTGTCTTTTCCCCAATTAACAGACTTTGGGCCTTAGTCAAATATCAGCTGCTCATAGGTGGATGAATTTATGTCTGGATTCTCAATTCTGTTACATTGGTCTATGTATCTGTTGTTATATGTAGCAGGCTGTTTTGACTACTGTGGCGGTATAATAGGTTCTAAAATCAGGTAGTGTGAGGCCTCCCACTTTTTTATTCTTCTTCAGTGGTGCTTTACTTATCCGGGGCCTCTTCCCTTTCCATATGAAGTTGGTGATTTGTTTCTCCATCTCATTAAAAAATGCCATTGGAATTTGGATTGGGATTGCATTGTATCTGTAGATCGCTTTTGGTAGAATTGCCGTTTTCACAATGTTGAGTCTTTCTATCCATGAGCAAGGTATTTTTCCACTTATGCAGGTCTCTTTTGGTTTCTTGCAGTAGTGTCTTGTAGTTTTCATTGCATAGGTCTTTTACGTCTCTGGCTAGATTTATTCCTAAGTATTTTATCTTCTTGGGGGCTATTGTAAATGGTATTGATTTGGTGATTTCCTCTTCCAGGTTCTCTTTGTTGGTGTAAAGGAACCCAACTGATTTTTGTATGTTTATCTTGTATTCTGGAACTTTGCTGAAATATTCTATTAGTCCCAGTAGTTTTCTTATGGATTCTTTGGGATCTTCTGTGTATAAAATCCTATCAACTGCAAACAGAGATACTTTGACTTTTTCCCTACCTATTTGGATGTCCTTTATTTCTTTCTCTAGCCTAATTGCTCTGGCTAGGACCTCCAGCACAATGTTGAATAAGAGTTGTGATAAAGGGTATCCTTGTCTGGTTCTTGTTCTCAAGGGGAATGCTTTCAAAGTCTCTCCATTCACGATGATGTTGGCTATTGGTTTTGTATAAATGCCCTTAATTATACTGAGGAATTTCCCTTCTATTCCTATTTTTTTGAGAGTTTTTATCATGAATGGGTGTTGGACTTTGTCAAATGCCTTTTCTGCATC
>NW_004444008.1:3171453-3175617 GCF_000243295.1 Trichechus manatus latirostris | reverse complement strand
CTATAACCCAGTAGTTTTTGAGCAAGGTGTTGTTCAGTTACCATGTTTTTGATTTTTTTTCCTTGCTTTGTCTGTTGTTGATTTCTACTTTTACAGGTTTATGGTCAGAAAAGATGCTTTGTAATATTTTGATGTTTTGGATTTTGTTAAGGCTTGCTTTATGGCCTAATACGTGGTCTATTCTGGAGAATGTAGAGGCACTATTCTTGCATGAGTATTTTAATGTGCCTTACAGATATGCTCTGAGTCATGTATAATCAGATATTTTTATAGTCACTGGTCCTTTTTTTGGTTTACTAATGTGAACACAAATTGATCATTGAGATAGAAGGCAACTTGTGAGGTATTCTTACGTTTTTTAGTAATGAACTGATTTAGGAGATAATATTGGAGCCATTATTCTCTGCCCTAAAATGTAACCTAGCTAAAGCTGGACTCACAAGGACATATCAACTGGGCCCTGAGGTATAAAGACAATAGCTAGGATAATCTTGGAAAACATCTTTTAGGGATATTTTCACAGAAATAAATCTTAAAGCAGAACACAAAAGAATTTCCATTCTTACCATTTTCTACTAGCATTTAGTGAATAGAAAATTTGTTGGACCAATGAGGATCCTCCTGACTGTTGTTACTGAAACCTGTACCAAAGGTTGTTAAGAAAGGTGATTCAAAATGTAGGATCACGGAGATTTAGCAGTTTCTAGCCAATCTGTGAAAAGGTGAAGCTTTCAATGGTTTTGCCCATTTGTAATGTTAATATATACTGATGATTCTGTAAAGTTCCTTGGACTTGGGCAGACATGGCTCTGGCAGCATGCTTGTCCATTTTTAGCCTTTGTCTCTTTGAATATATGCCAAATAAAACTTTCTTTTTGCTTTACTGAACTTTGTGATGTTTTTACCCTACTACAGAACTCTGTGAACAAGACAACTGTATAATCTCATTGAGAAAAATTAAATTTATAATGAATTCTTTCCATGTAAAGAAATTATAAATATTAATGCTTTTATGAGTCCTTGCATACACTGTTAGTAGAATTGTGAATTTTCACAAACATCCACAATTGAGGTTTAATAGTATGCACCCAGAGACTTAAAAATGCTCATATCCTTTTATTCAGTACAATCCCACTTCTAGTAATCTACCCTAATGGAAAAACCAAACATTCGTTCAAAGACCCGGTGAGAGCATATTCAGTGAAGCAGGATGGATTACGGTGAAAATGTGTCAGCAATCTAAATGCCCATAGTACAGAGACGGTGTGATTAGTGTAAATCCTTACAGTTGGAGGCAGCTCTTAAATCTCATATGTTTCAAAGACATTTCAGGACATAGATAACACTCTCATTAAAATGTCAAGCGGAAAAAAGCAGAAACCAGAAATTTCTATACGGAGTAGTTTTATGTTTCTACACACAAAGAGAATGAAGAAATGCTTCATGAAAATACCCTATAATAGAATAAAAGGAGTTTCTGAAGGGTGCCCTAAACTATCGCTTTATCAACTTCCTTGACAGCTATTTCTGGGGCTTCAAACACCCAATTCTCTCCTCACTCCAGTGTTGAGGCTGGGGACAGCTTCCTTCTCCTTTTAACTGCAGCCTTGGGTGGATGTTAGCGTGACAGGTCGAGGAGCGGCCTGGCTTCCTCCTTCCCTGACTCAGCTGTATGGTCCCAGTGTCTCTCGTGCAGAAATCCTGACTTTCTGCTAGTTTTTGTTTTGTTTTGTTTTTTAGTTGCAGCCAAAATCTGTGGGCTCTGAAAAAGAGCACATGGAGCTCAGAGAAGAAATGAAATTACTAGAAAGAGTAGCAGCAGGTAAGGTCAGTTTCAGGGAGGCCAGTTTCCTTTTGCCTTTGTTGAAGTCTCTAATGCTCCCTGAACTGCTGCACATCCTCTGAGCGTTGGCCCTGTGGAGTCCCATGCCTGGGTCCAGCACAGGTGGGTGCACGGGCATGGGAGAACGTTGGGTTAACCCAGAACACTGACTTCTCAATTCCTTTGAATTATACATTTTTAAATAGGTGAATGAAGGCACCCTGGTGGTGCAGTGGCTAAGCACTTGGCGATTAACCAAATGGTCCATTTCAGGCGAGAAAAATGTGGCAGTCTGCTTCCATAGATATTTACAGCCCTGGAAACCCTATGGGGCCATTCTACTCTGTCCTATAGGGTCTCTATGAGTCAGAATTTGGCCGGATGACAGTGGGTTTATGGTAAGTAGGTGAATGGCATTGTATGGGAATTATATTTTAATTAAAAGTGTTATTTTCAAAATCCCACCATGAGATACCACTTCACATTCATTGTTGTTTGGTGCTTGGAGTCAATTTTGACTCATAGCAACCCACAAGACAGAATAGATCTGCCCCAGAGGGTTTTCTAGGCTGTAATCTTTACAGGGGCAAATTACCAATAGGACGATTATATAAAAAGGTGGATAGTAAGTGTTAGTGAGGATGTGGAGAAATTGGAACCCTCATCCATTGCTGGTGGGAAAGTAAAATGGTGAAGCGTGAAAATCAGGTGGCACTTTGTCAGAAAGTCAAACATGGTATTACCACATGACCCTTTAATCCCACTTAACCATATAACAAAATAATCAGAGAAGCTGGACTACATGAAGAAGACTGTGGCATCAGGATTGGAGTAAGTCTCATTAGCAACCTGCGATATGCAGATGACACAACCTTGCTTGCTGAAAGTGAAGAGGACTTGAAGCACTTACTGATAGATTAAAGACTACAGCCTTCAGTATGGATTACACCTCAACAGAAAGAAAACAAAAATCCTTACAACTGGACCAATAAGCAACATCATAAGAAATGGAGAGAAGATTGATATTGTCAAGGATTTCATTTTACTTGGATCCACAATCAACCCCCATGGAAGCAGCAGTCAAGAAATCAAACATATTGCACTGGATAAATCTGCTGCAAAAGACCTCTTTAAAGTGTTCAAAAGAAAAGATGTCACACTGAGGACTGAAGAGGACCTGACCCAACCCCTGGTATTTTCAAGTTGCCTCATTTGCCTGTGAAAGCTGGGCAATGAATAAGGAAGACTGAAGAAGAATTGATGCCTTTGAACTATTGTGTGGGCGAAGAATATTGAATATACCACGGATTGTCAGAAGGATGAACAAATCTGTTTTGGAAGAAGTACAGCTAGAACGCTCCTTGGAAATAAAGATGGCAAGACTTCTCTCACATACTTTGGACATGTTATCAAGAAAGACCAGGCCCTGGAGGAGGACATCATTCTTGGTAAAGTAGAGGATGAGCGAAAAAGAGGAAAATACTCAATGGGAAGGATGGACACGGTGTTGCAGCAATGGACTCAAGCATAACAATGATTGTGAGGATGGCGCAGGACTGGATGGTGTTTTGTTCTGTTGCACATGGGGTTACTATGAGTTGGAACCAACTTGAAAGCATCTAACAACAACAGAGGTTGGAAAGTGAGGGCTTGGGGAAGTGAAGAGTGCTAATGGGTACAAGATTTCCTTTTGGGAATAATGAAAATATTTTTGAATTAGATAATGGTGATGGCTACAGAAACTTGTGAATATACTAAAAACTTCTGAATGGTACATTTTGAAAGGATGAAATTTATGGTCAGTGAACTATATCTTAATTTTTTAAAAAAAGAGTCAATTTCTCCTAATCCTGTTGGCTAGTTTGTTTTTCTTGAAAGTTTGAACAAGATGAAATGAATGTTTAGTTTTTGTGAAAGCTCTAGAATCAAGAAAAAAAAAGAACGAAGGAATATAAAGCAATTCAGCTTTTTGTTTTTTAGAGACTGGAATAGGAAGATTCGAGAACAAAAGTCACAGATGATGAATGTATCCCGGTATACTCCTTTTTAGAGGATCCTAACTGCTCCTGGGAGCCCTTTCTATGCCTCCCTTTTCACAGTATTTCTCACTTTGGAATTCTTTGGTAAAAACAATATCAATTTAAGCTGAGAGCCAAGATATCCAACAAATGTAACCTGTAAGTTATGTTGCTTCCTGGGAAGAACTCTCCATCGGGTGGGAGCAGTTTTGCACTACTTTAAGGATTGTCACCCCTCTCCTGTCCCTGCCCCAACCATGTCCATAGGTCCACGTGTAACACGAACAACATTTCAGAAAGTGATCTGTTTGTGCTGACAAGAGA
>NW_004444008.1:3151513-3169409 GCF_000243295.1 Trichechus manatus latirostris | reverse complement strand
GAGATGGTATCTCACTGTGGTTTTAATTTGCATTTCTCTAATGGCTAATGATCGTGAGCATTTCCTCATGTGTCTGTTGGCCGCCTGAATGTCTTCTTTGGTGAAGTGTCTGTTCATTTCCAGCTGTTCTTATTTTAATGTTTAATCTGTGTTGAAATTGTAAGCAGTTTCTCCTTGTGTGTTTTGGGAGACCCCTGTTTCCAGTGTTCTGTTTCAACTAGAGTTGAGCCCCGACCTGTACACACTGAAGGACTCATTTTGAAAACACCTGAACCCGCAGCTGGAGCTCTGTGTTGTGTCTTCCTCAAAAGTTGCGGTTCTTGGGGGTCATCTGAGGCGTCTGGCAAACCCTTAACTTCTGTTAAGGGACCTCAGAGATTTAAAGAGCCCAAGATGGTGAGTCCAAAAGGTCTAAGGAAGAAGAGTGTGGAAGGTCTGTTATTACTACACACAAAATATGGGGGTAGGAATAAACCTCATTTAGCTGGCCTTTTCCAGATCAGGGAACTAGTGTAGCTCCTATGAAAAAGAGCAACTTGGAAAGCTCGTTCCCAACTGAGAAGGTGAAGGAGGGCAAGTTGAATGCTTGGTCACACATTGGTGTCACTAGAAGGATGCAGGGGTATGTACTACACCAGGTAACACTGTTAGAGGGGGTGACAATAAAATGACTGCCTATAAAATTTTGGTTCAGTGTTTCAGAAGAAATTTACTATTTTTTACAAAAAATCCCTGAAGTTAGTTATAGGGATAGCATTGATAGGATAATATGCGTATACCTACAAGGAGGACCAGTTAATACAACTATTAATCAAATTTACACTTCAACCAAAAAGGCCAAAATTAAAGGAATTCAAGATTTTTACAAACTTCTGCAGTCTGAAATTGATCGAACATGCAATCATGATGCATTGATAATTACTAGTGATTGGAATGCAAAACTTCGAAACAGAGAAGAAGCATCACTAGTTGGAAAATATGGCCTTGGTGATAAAAATGATGCCAGAGATTGAGTGACAGAATTTTGCAAGAGCAACAACTTCTTCATTGCAAATACCCTTTTTCACCAACGTAAACGATTGACTATACTTGTGGACCTCACCAGACGGAATACACTGGAATCAAATTGAATACATCTGTGGAAAGAGACAATGGAAAAGCTCTACATCATTAGTCAGCACAAGGCCAGGGGCTGACTGTGGAACAGTATCAATTGTTGATATGCAAGTTAAAGTTGAAGCCAAAGAAAATTAGAACAAGTCCACGAGACCCAAAATATGACCTTGAAGATATCCCACCTGAATTTAGAGACCACCTCAAGAATAGATTTGACATATTGAACACAAATGGCCAGAGACCAGACAAGTTGTGGAATGATATCAGGGTTATCATATGTGAAGAAAGTAAGAGGTCATTAAAGACAGGAAAGAAAGAAAAGACCAAAATGAATATCAGAAGAGACTCTAAAACTTGCTTTTTGAACGTCAAGTACTAAAGTGAATGGAAGAAATGATGAAGTAAAAGAGCCTAACAGAAGATTTCAAAGGCTGGCTCAGGAAGACAAAGTAAAGTACTATAATGAATGTGCAAAGGCCTGGAGTTAGAAAACCAAAAGGGAAGAACACAGTCTGCATTTCTCAAGCTGAAAGAATTGAAGAAAAAATTTAACCCTTGAGTTGTAATTCTGAAGGATTCTATGCGCAAAATATTGAACGACATAGGAAGCAACAAAAGAAGATGGAAGAAATACACAGTCACTGTACCAAAAAAGAATTGATCAATTTCATCCATTTCAGGAGGTAGCATATGATCAAGAACTGATGGTATTGAAGGAAGAAGTCCAAGCTGCACTGAAGGAATTGACAATAAACAAGGTTCCAGGAATTGACAGAATTGCAATTAAGATGTTTCAACAAACAGATGAAGCTCTGGAGGTGCTCCCTTGTCTATGCCAAGAAATTTGGAAGACAGCTCTCTGGCCAGCCAACTGACAGTGATCCATATTTGTGCCCATTCCAAAGAAATGTGATCCAACCGAATGTAGAAATTACAGAACAATATCATTCATATCACACACAAGTAACATTTTGCCAAAGATCATTCAAAAATGGTTGCAGCAGTACATTGACAGAGAACTGCCAGAAATTCAAGCCAGATTCAGAAGAGGACATGGGAAGAGGGATATCCTTGCAGATGTCAGATGGATCCTGGATGAAAGCAGAGAATACCAGAAAGATGTTTACCTGTGTTTTATTGACTATGCAAAGGCATTTGACTGTGTGCATCGTAACAAATTATGGATAACATTGCAAAGAGTGGGAATACAAGAACCCTTAATTATGCTCATGTGGAACCTGTACATAGATCTAGAGGCGGTCAGTCAAACAGAACAAGTAGATATTGCATGGTTTAAAATCAGGAAAGTTATGCATCAGAGTTGTATTCTTTCACCATACTCATTCAATCTGTATGTTGAGCAGATAATCTGAGAAGGTGGACTATATAAAGAACAGGGCATCAGGATTGGAGGAAGACTCATTAACAACCTGCAACATGCAGATGACACGATCTTGCTTGCTGAAAGTGAAGAGGACTTAAAGCACTTACTGATGAAGATCAAAGACCACAGCCTTCAGTATGGATTACACCTCAACAAAAAGAAACAAAAATCCTCACAACTGGACCAATAAACAATATCATGATAAAGGAAGAAAAGATTGAAGTTGTCAAGGATTTCCTTTTACTTGGATCCACAACCAATGCCCATGAAAGCAGCAGTCAAGAAATCAAACAATGTATTACTTTGGCAAATGTGCTGCAAAAGACCTCTTTCAAGTGTTAAAAAGCAAAGATGCCACTTTGAGGACTGACCCAAGCCATTGTTTTTTCAATTGCTTTATATGCAAAGGAAAGCTGGACAATGAATAAAGGAAGACCGAAGAAGAATTTATGCCTGTGAATTACTGTGTTGGTGAAGAAAATTAAACAGACAATGAACTGCCAGCAGAACGAGTAAGTCTGTCTTGGAAGAAGTACAGCCAGAGTGCTCCTTGGAAACCAGGATGGCCAGACTTCGTCTCACATACTTTGGACGTGTTGTCTGGAGGGACCAGTCCCTGGAGAAGGACATCATGCTTGATAAAGTAGAGGGTCAGTGAAAAAGAGGAAGATCCTTAATGAGATGGATTGACACAGTGGCTGCAACAATGGGCTCAAACATAACAACAATTGTGAGGATGGTGCAGTGTTTCGTTCGTTGTTCATATGGTGGCTAACCCACTCGAGGGCACCTAACAACAAGTTGTAACAACAAAAACATTTTTCGTAAGCCCAGCTTACGTGTGTCAATATACCCACAAGGCTAAAATTCTATGCTAATTTACTTTTTGAGCTTTCGAATACCGTCTGGTCAGAGCTGTCATTATTACCCAATTACAATGAGGCTTTGAATCAAGTGGTTTTTCAGATCAGGGTCCAAGCTTGCACTGTTGCTTTTGTTGCTGCTGGTGTTTTCATATTCCCTTATTTTGTCAATTTTTCTGGTGTTTTAGCTACAGTTCTGTGGTAATTAGTATTTGTGAACCTGTATCAATAACTTTTTTGAGAACAAAGTAGTAATTAAAGGAAAAGAAGGAGTGATATACGGGAATTACGATTTACGAGTAACATTGGTACAAAAAACACTGCTAAGGATTCTGTACGATCTGGTAAGGGAGGAATTCCATGAGGGGTGACAGCATTAGTTACCACACTGAGTGACACCAACTCTCGTGACGCCACTGATTTCTTTGTTGTTGTTGTTGCCCTTCAGTGAGCTCCAACGCATGGTGGCCTTGTTGATAGCACAACGAGATGTTGCCCGGTTCTGCCCCATCTGTATGATCATTCGTGTGTTTGACTGTATTGCTGTGAAACTTAAACAAAACACCAGACCAGTCACCCTTGAGTTGACTTCAACTCCCGGTGACCCCACGTATGTCAGAGTAAAACTGTGCTCTATAGGGTTTTCAACGACTGATTTTTCAGAAGTAGATTTCCAGACCTTTTTTCTGAAGTGCTTTTAGGTGGTTTCAAACTGCTAACCTTTCTGTTAGTAGTACTGAACTTAGCCGTTTAGGTATGGATACCATCTCACCAACTTTCTCTTAAATCCCAACCTTTAACTTATCACTAAACAGTGAGATTCCAGTCCAGTTTTGAAGGCCATGGAGGAGACACTGTCTTATCTCTCAGGTCGTGTGTCAAAGCTCAGGCAGAGACGACCAGGAGCATAGAGATTTTAGAAGATTTTGTAGATAAATTATGTGCAGAGCGTCGTGGCAAGAAGGCATTGGCACTTCGTAGTTTAAACCTACAATTAATAATCCAGGGCAGAGAGTGGCCTGACAGTTCTGTTTTAGGGAATAATGGCAAGTATGAACAGAATGCCAAGTCACATCCGAGAGAAAGTGCCAGCTTCGGCTCTCACGGGGGGCCGTGGGCAAACATCACATCTGAGGAGCACATTCCTGACACCAGACAAGCGCAGGCCCACACTTGGGGCAGCCCCACAGGGCTGGAGGGCTAGCGGCCCCAAAGAGACACGCTGACCTTGTTAGAGTAGCTGGATCGCTTTGTTCCCGGCTGACTCCTTTGCGAACGAACCAGCAGGGTGGACCCACACTTCTCTGGGAACAAGCACCACCTGCCTGTACCCCCATCATCACTGTCCCAGGTGAGGCTCTAAGATTCCTATATGGGGGGCTATAGAGGCATAAAGAAGAGGCAGGGGTAATTATCCTGAAAGTGCTCCTGCTTTCTTCTTTTTCCCCTTGTCTTGTAGACTCATTTGGCGTGTCTTGGGTTGGAAGGAAGCTTCTTGATTCCCTGCAGCTAAATAACACAAGGAGTAAAATGTCTGATCAAATCATATTGGATTGTTGCAACAAGGGAGACAGCACACCATGAGGAGTCTTGGGAGCTTGCGGTAGGATTTGGGCTGGGCTAGGCGATGTGGGGGAGGGTTCCAGGGAGTGTCCCTTCACTCTGGATTGGGGGCTGTCAGAAAGCAGGAGTTATGATTGGGGGTCTTAGTGAATCCCATCCAGCAGACTAAACCTGTGCCATTGTGTGGATTGCAACTCATGGCAACCGCATGTGTGCAGAGTAGAACTGCCCCATTGGGTTTTCTTGGAGTAATCCTTATAGAAGCAGATCACAGAGCTTTCTTCCAGAACACTGTTGTGTGGGTTCAAACCGCCAGCCTTTAGGTTAGTGGTCAAATGCTTAACCATATTTGCTACCTAGGGAGGTTTCTCGGAGGCTAGTGAGGCTGAAGATGTCTTTGGAAGGTTCAAACGGTCATGCATTGAACTACTAACCTAAATGGTGCCCGTTTGAACGCACCCAGAGGCTCCTTGGAAGACAGCCCTGGCCATCAGCTTCTGAAAGCTCACAGCCTTGAGACCTCTGTGGAGCACAGTTCTGCTCTGACACTCATGGGGCCGCGCGTCGGAAGAGACTCAACGGCAACTTACAGCAACAGCAGCAACAAGTGAGGCTAAAGGTGAATTTGCAAAAAAGCAGCTTCACTCGTGTTAGCGGGGAGAGGGTATTACTCACGTTTTGTCTGCATTCAGATGTAATTAGGGAGGGGCCTTGCTTTTGTCTTTATCAGTCAAGGATACTGAGTGGGCTTGTCTGATTTTAATAGTCTGTGAAATTGTTTCTGTTCAACCAGAGAACCTCACAGCTTAGCTGACAGACACACCAGCTTCAAGCGAGGAGCAGCCAGCCCTGTTTTCATCTTTGTCTGGTATATGTTGGTCAGAGTAGAATTCTCTCCCTCCATGCAGGAGACCTGGGTCTGTCCCCGGAGGCTTGTGTGTCGCTGTGATGCTGAACGGGTTTCAGGGGAACTTCCAGATTAATGTGGACTAGGAAGAAAGGCCTGGCTATCTACATCTGAAAATCAGACAATGAAAACCCTAGGGATCACAATGGTCAGATTCACAACTGACAGTGAGGATGGCATAGGACCGAGCAGCATTTCATTCCACTGTGTGTGGGGTCACTGTGAGTCGGGGGCTGACTCAACATCAGCTAATAACAACAACGAAGTCTCCCTAAGTCACTCTTGGGGACACCTCTCTGTCTTCCAACAAACGTACATAGCATACGACACAGCATTTCTCTCCATCTCTTAAAATAGGAATATTAACAATAACACAGTCAGTGAACCACACACTCTCCAGGGCTCTCCCATGGCCGCCCTGTTACTGCCCAGCCTGCAGCAAAGTCCCTTCTAGGTGAAGGGCGAAGGTACTGGGTTCTAAGGCTCACGGAGGCCTGGAGTCACTTTAGGAGGCTCCTGCAGGGCAAGGGAGAGATAGGAAGGCAGTGGTGTTGGAGAAAAGTCTCATCAGGACCTTATCTGACATACCAGGAGGAATGCTCACCAATTCCAGGTACCCAACAGCCAGTTGTGGGGTGGCGCCTCGAGAACCATGCCATCTGTCTGAAGCTCAAATTTAAATGAAGGATTAGGTGGCACTCAGCCCCAACCATGATGGTAACTGTTCTCTGGGAGGGAAAAGATTTGCCGACGTAAGTGAATACGATAACATGGTGACAGGTTCAGGAGAAATAGGGTAAGCACACAGCAGGCTGTGGGAAGTTTACAAGTCATTAGTTTTGTTTACCTTGTAAAATATGCAATCCATTTAGAGTAATTAATCTGAAAGGGAACATTAGTTAGAATTTATTTGTCATGTTCAGGCACCTTAGCGCTTAAAATCATTTCTCAAAGGGAAGAAATTATATTTGAGATGATGAAATAAGTATATTCTGCGGATTATAAAAATCAGATGCCATGGAGTCGACTCCAACTCATGGCAATCCCGTGTGTGTTTGAGTACAACTATGCACCACAGGGTTTTCAACGGCTGGTTTTTCAGAAGTAGATCACCAGGCCTTTCTTCCTAGCAGCTTCTGGGTGGACTCAAACCTCCAACCTTTTGATTAGCAGCTGAGCCCATTAACTGCTTGCCCCACCCAGGGACTTCATTCTGTGGGTGAGCTGCTCCTGTACTGTTGTGCCTGAAAAGCACAAGCACACTCCATGTCTTAGTCATCTAGTGCTGCTATAACAGAAATACCACAAGGGGCTGGCTTTAACAAACAGAAATTTATTTTCTCACAGTTTAGGAGGATAGAAGTTCGAATTCAGGGCGCCGGCTCCAAGGGAAGGCTTTCTTTCTCCGTCGGCTCTGGGGGAAGATCCGTGTTATCAGTCTTCCCCTGGACTAGGAGTTTCTCAGTGCAGGGACCCCAAGTGCACTTCCAGCTCTTCTTTCTTGGTGGTATGAGTCCTACTCCTCTCTGCTCATTTCTCTCTTTTATATTTCAAAAGAGACTGACTCACCTAATCCTGTAGACGGAGTCCTGCCTCATTAGCATAACCACCTATAATGCTGCCTCATTAACATCACATAGGATAATCACATCAGATCACAAAATGGAGGTCAACCACACAATACTGGGAATCACGGCCTAGCCAAGTTGATACACATTTTTAGGTGTCATAATTCAATCCACAACACTCTTTCTCTGCCTCTTATTGTTTTTGTTTTTTTTTTTTCTTCCTGTATTTCTGTCTTCTCTGCCTCATCTCTCTTCAGGTGCTATGGACTTGGGGGAAATTGTCTCTGCTTCTTCTGTGCCCCTAGAGTGAAAACGGGGGTACGGCCATCTGAGTGAAAGTGGTGAATCTGAGGATCTGACCCCAAAGGTCTCAGGATCCTGCCACCGTGCTCTCTGGAAGCTGGGGTCAGGAATACCAGCTCTGTCCCCACCCTCTCTCCTTCAATCTCAACCCAAGCTCATCTGTTGGTGGGCGACTCCTGTGCTACTGTCTGAGCCGTTTTGTTCATTGTCTCTTTCCCAGGGTGGACAGGGGTCTTTCCTGTTCAAGATTGTCAGGGGCAAGAGTCCCAGTCTCATCTTCCACCTCCATGGTCCGTGAGCCCCACGCCCTGGCAAACGCAATGCCCGACTCTTTCTTAAAGAAGCAATGCTCTTGGCACCTCCACGCTTTGCACAGGCTGCTCCAAAGGCCTGGAGTGCCTTTGCCATGTCTCTCTTGCATCAGCCTAATAACTCCTGAGGACCACATGGTGCTCCCTCCTCTGTGGAACGTTTCCTAGGTACCTGGTTCTTCACAGCATCTTTGAAGATCTGTTAGACCATGTGCCACACAGACTGTAAAAATTTGCTCACACACCTGTCTCTGCTAGATCATCTCCAAGCTCTGCACCTGTGTGAAGAGACATGAGCATCCCGTGCGAAGACACATGAGCATCCTGTGCGAGGAGACAAGAGTGTCTTGTGTGAAGTGATATGGGTATCCCGTGTGAAGAGACGTGTGTTCTGTGTGAAGAGACACGAGCATCCCATGTGAAGAGACATGGGTGTCCCATGTGAAGAGACATGAGTGTCCTGTGTGAAGAGACATGAGTGTCCTGTGTGAAGAGACATGAGTGTTCCATTTGAAGAGATATTAATGTTCCATGTGAAGAAACATGGGCATTCTGTGTGAAGAGACATGTGTGTCCTGTGTGAAGAGACATACATATCCTGAGTGAAGAGACATGAGCATCCTGTGTGAAGAGGCACAAGTGTCCCATGTGAAGAGACATGTGTGTCATGTGTGAAGAGACATGAGTGTCTGCGTCAACAGAAACGAGTGTCCCATGTGAAGAGACATGAGTGTCTCATGAGAAGAGACATGAATATCCCGTGTAAAGAGACATGAGTGTCTTGTGTGAAGAGACAAAAGCATCCTGTGTGAAGAGACATGACATCCCGTGTGAAGAGACATGAGTGTCCTGTGTGAAGAGACATGATTGTCCTGTGTGAAGAGACATGACGTCTGGTGTGAAGAGACATGAGTGTCCTGTGTGAAGATACGTGACGTCCCGTATTTACCTGCAATGTGCTCTGCCCATGGCCCTCCACAGCATACAACTTTCTTCCCTCCACCCCACCTTGCTGTTACATGTTCAACATCCCCCGTCTGACAACACAATTGTGGCTGCATCATTTTTTCACAGCTCTCGTTCACTCTGTCTGTCTTGTTTTCAAGACATTTTATCATTCCTTCATCAGATTCCAAATAAATCTGAGCAAAGGAAAATATTTAAGAAAGAGAATTAGAGAACAAGAAAACCCACAAATCCAAAGTTGAGTCCCAGAAGCAGAAATGAACAGGTATTCAAGGTTTAACAGGGGAAAGAAGGTCTATATATTTCTCCTGTGTTAGTCACAGCATTTATTGATTTATTTTTCTGACAGTAATTTTGGATGAGAGCTGAATAAGTGACTCAAAGTTCCACTGAACTTTTGGAAATTTGCCATCAATATTCTCATCCTTTCTCTTTTCTTTCACAAAAAGGGGGAACCAGTGTGGAATAGGAAATTAGAGTGGCAGTATCTAATCTGATTCCAAGGTTTGAGAATTTGTTCAGTCCACAGGTCCTAATTTATAGGGACTTAAATGCTTAAAAAGTTGTTTGGACTTTTAACTACTTAATTAACTGATTGTCGGCTTTTTTTCTTTTTTTTGGCCTAGGAGTGCGGTGGATAAAGAACTGAGGTACTACATGTACTATGAACTAGGAGAATTTGCAACCTTTGTCTGAGGGCTAACAGATGTCGCTATTTCTGACACAAGATAAGGAATCACTGTCTGCATATATTTTCTTTCGAATTGTGGTGTGTGGCAGTTCAGTGGTAGAGTTCTCACCTTCCACACGGGAGACCTGGGTTCAATTCCCGGTCAATGCACCTCATGAGCAGCCACCACCCACCTGTCAGTGGAGGCTTGCATGTTTCTATGATGCTAAATGAAGCCCTGGTGGCACAGTGGTTAGAAGCTCAGCTGCTAACCAAAAGGTCAGCAGTTCGAATCCACCAGCCACTCTTTGGAAACCCTATGGGGCGGTTCTACTCTGTCCTATAGGGTCACTATCAGTCAGAATCAACTGGATGGCAAAAGCTTGGTTTTTTGGGTCATGATGCTAAACAGGTTTCAGAGGAGATTCCAGGCTAAGACAGACTAGGAAGAAAGGCCTGGAAATCTACTTCCAAAAATCAGACTGTGAGAACCCTATGGATTACAAGGGTCTGATCCACAGTCAATCATGGAGATGCAGCAGGACTGGGTAGCGTTCTGTTCCTTTGCACATGGTCGTCATGAGTCAGGAGCTGACTGAACAGCAGCTAACAACAAGAACAATTTTTTGTGAGAAATATTTGAGGGAGTTTGGATGAAGGTAGATAGCATAAATCTTTCTTGATTCACATGAAGATGAGTTGATGAAGCTGGTCATAATCTTGGATTATGGCTGAGATCCAGGACATTTTGAGGATGTTTGCAAGTCTGCTGTAATGGGCACTCTCTTTTAGCTTCACTAAATAATGACCATGTATAACTTCCCCTCCAACTGAAGCACACAATCTCATTTTGGCTTGGGATTCAATGAGCCATTTATGTAGTATAAAGCAGAAGACCTCCTTTAAAGGGGAAATCATTGAAGCATGCGTCCGGAAGAGAGAAGTATCATTGGCCTCGGGCAAAAGCTAATAGAAAGGTGTCAAGAAGGATGAGGAAAGAGAGGACACTACAATGGGGAAAAGACAAACAATATTATAGATGTGTGTTAAGGTGGAAAGAAGACATTTCAATGCCTACTCAGAAAAGGAAATAGTGCCTAAACACAGCAAGCGAAGGGTTGGAGGGGAAAAGAGTCTAGGAGAAGCGGGTTAGAGAAACCTTGATGGGTCTCATGGGAGAGAATTAGAAGGAAGCTGGGTACAGTTGGCGAATAAATTTTTGCATCCTGGCTGAGCTGAATTTGATGCAGCATCACTCCATCGGCCAGATGACTGATGAGAAGTAGGAAACGGAAATGCTTGGAACTGGGTTTACCAGCTGTGGCAGCTCACGTTTCCAAAGATGGCAGCACAAACATCTACAATCCCATATGTTCTCTTGCAATGTGACCTGCCACCTCTCATTTTGCCAAATTCCCCTCCACTTGAATCTGGGCTGGACCTGTGTTTACTTTGAACAAGAGAAGGTGGCTTAAGTAACACTCTGGGACCTCTGAGTCCAGGCATTATACAGACCTAGAAGCTTCTGTTTTTGTGCTCTGGGAGAAGCTGATCATCATGAAAGAATTTGATCAACCTGAGATGGCCATACTGCGAGAAGCCTGAGTTAGCTGCATGTAGATGTCTGTGGGGCAGAAGTAACATCCAGTCAACAGCCCCAACTGAGCTCCCAGCAGACAGCCAGGGCCAACATGGCAGCCACATGAGTGATGTCATTTTGGAAATGCATCTTCTAACCATAGCTGAGTTACCCCAAACCCAAACCAAACCCATTGCTATCACGTTGATTTCATCTCAAAATGACAGAGTAGGACAACTCCACAGGGCGAAGACTGTAATCTTTACGGGAGCTGACTGTCGCATCTTTCTTCCGCAGAGCGGCTGGTGGATTCAGACCTCCAACTTTTCAATTAATAGCTGGCGCGTTACCACTGTGCCACCTGGACTCCTTTTGAGTTCCCCAGCTGATGCCAAATGAAGGAGAGTTATTTGTCCCTGCTGATCCCTCAACAAATTGCACAATTTTGAGTACATCAATGTGTTTTTAAGGTACTAAGTTTTGCAGTGAATAACCAAAACATCAGCTTTTACATTTTGATGTTTTCTAACCTCAGCAGAGAAGCAGCTCTGGTGACACAATGGTTAAGTTCTTGGCTACTACTCAAAAGGTTGGCAGTCTGAACCCTTCCAGTGTCTCCACAGGAGAAAGACCTGGCGATCTGCTCTCATGAAGAATACACTCATTATGGGGTAGTTCTACTGTGTCACATGGGGTCACTCTGAGTCGAAAATCGACTCAATGTCACCTGACAACAACAGCAACAACTTCAACAGACAGAGTCCCTGGGTGGTGCAAATGGTTAATTCGCTCAGCTGCTAACCGAGTGGTTGAAGATTCAAGTCCACCCAGAGGTACTCGAAAGAAGGGCCTGGGAATCTACTTCAAAACATCAGCCACTGAAAACCCTATGAAGCATGGTTCTGCACTGACACACGTGGACTTGCCATGAGTCAGAATCAACTCAACGGCAGCTGGTTTAAGCAATGTCATGCGGGTAATTTTACAGAACCTTATGAATTAGCCTATTTATTTTTCCAAACAGGTGGCAGGAAACCACAAGGCAAGAGGTTTAAAAGTCTTAGCCAAGCACCCCAAGTGAACTAGGAACACACTTGCAACCTTGTAAGCCTCTTGCCTCTCTAACTGCAGTCATTCAAATATGCCTCTTGGTGGCTTGTTATTGATAATTTTGTATTCCACCCTTCACACGCAGTAATCACTTTACACAGAATATAGGTCAGTCAATAAGAAGAACCTTCCAGACAATATAGTGTGCTAGTCTGATATCTGTTAGGATATCAGAATATGTACGAACATGTGAGCAATGTCATTCATTATTGGCTCACAGTGGTATGAAGAAATAGAAAAAAGTTATGAATCAAAAAACTGGAAATACAAAATGTCAAACTATGGAACCAGTTGCCTTATTAAGACATACTTGATTGTCTTAAAGCAAATTCTGCATTATCCTAATTATCCGTATTTTGGTGAGAAAATGGTTTTTTTTACAAAGTATTGTGTCATACCATTTTCAGCACAAAGCTTCTTCAGTCAAAGAAATATTGTAGAACATTTTTATAGAAAAAATCATTCTATAATTTTTTTTAACATTAAGTACACTTAACTGCATTGAGAAGCTTTGAACAAATCGGGGTAAGGAAAGAAGAATGGCTTACAAATTTGTCTCATAAATTTCTGAATGTTGATTAGCCCAGCTTGACCTTTACCATTTTAGTTTCTTAACGAAGCCACCACTCACACACATATTTCAAAACTAAAATTTGCCTCTGGACGCACCCATCAGTGAGCATCCTACAGAGCCCAAGACAAAAGCGGGGGGAGGAGGAACAGGAGTGGGAAACCCAGGAATGATGTTTCTCGGAGGTTGGAAGCAGAAGGGGAAGTTATCAGGCACCAGGGAAACTGGCTGTGACATCTGTCATGGACTGAATTATGTCCCCCAAAAATACGTGTATCAGTTTGGCTGGGCCCTGATTCCAAGTATTATGTGGTTGTCCTCCATTTTTTGATTGTAATTTTATGTTAAAAAGGATTAGGGTGGGAATGTATAACACCCCTACTAAGGTCACATCCCTGCTCCAATGTAAAGGGAGTTTCCTAGCGTATGGCCTGCACCACCTTTTCTCTCTCAAGAGATAAAGGAAAGGGAAGCAAGCAGAGAGTTGGGGACCTCATGCCACCAAGAAAGAAGCACCAGGAGCAGAGCACGTCCTTTGGACCTGAGATTCCTGCACAGAGATGCTCCTAGTCCGGGGAAAGACTGATGATGACAAGGACCCTCCTCCAGAGCCAACAGAGAGAGAAAGCCTTCCCTTGGAGCTGACACCCTGAATTTGGAGTTCTAGCCTACTAGACTGTGAGAGAATAAACTTCTCTTTGTTAAAAGCCATCCACTCATGGTATTTCTGTTAGAGCAGCACTAGATAACTCAGACAGCGTCGAAGGATGCCCAGTTGTGTTGGTTCCATTTTCTATAGAACCAAAGTCACCTCCATTTCTTCACTCCCACTCTGCTGCCTTATTTCCAATTCAGAATCCTGTGTTTCTGAACACGCTGGGACCGCCAACCTTGCAACAGGTCAGCTTCACACTTGCTGTGGACTGAATTGTGTCCGCCTAAAATATGAGTTGATCCACAGTCAACACTCATGGAATCAGCAGTTAAGAAATCGAAGGACAGATGGCATTGGGCAAATCTTACCAAAAACTCAAACCAAATCTATTGTCATTGAGTCAATTCCAACTCATAGCGATCCTATATGACAGGGTAGAACTACCCAATAGGGTTTCCAAGCTTGTAATCTTTACAGAAGCCATCTGCCACATCTTTCTCCCACGGAGAGGCTGATGGGTTCAAACTGCCTACCTTTCAGGTAGCAGCTGACCACTTAACCACTGCACTACCAGGGCTCCCCTCAGTAAAGATTACTGCCTTGGAAACCCTATAGGGCAGTTCTACTCTGTCCTATAGGGTTGTTATGGGGTCGCTATGAGTTGGAATCGACTCAACAACAACAGGTTTCAGTGGGTAACCATGGCTGGGGAATGAATGATGAAAAGGATGCTTGGCACACTCTGCCTCTGTTGGACTTGCGAAAAAAGGAGAACTTTTTCAGTAAAGAAATCCTGCAGAGTGCTCTTGGAGTGGAAAGTTAAAGCACCCTTCCTGGCATCTCCTCTGCTTCAGTGTGCGTTCTGTCCCTGACATGTTGTCCCTGCAGCAGCCACCACTGCCCCCTCCCAATACCTCTGCTGTTGTTGGTGGTTGCCCTCCAGTCTATGCCAGCTCGTGGCGACCCCATGTGTTAGAGAGTAGAATGGCTCCATAGGGTTTTTTGGCTGCCATCTTTATGGAAGCAGATCACCAGACCTTTTCTTCTGCAGTGCTGCTCGGTGGGTTTGAACCTCCAATCCTGAGCTGCACTCTCACGTTAAAACGACATAATTGCAAATCAGAAAACAGTCTGGGTAGACAGGAGATGATGGACTCAGACATACCAAGGATCATGAAGATGGCGCAGGACTGGGCAGCGTTTTGTTCAGTTGTACCTAAGGCAGCCGTGACTCCACGGCAACAACAACCAAGAGGCAGCCTAGAACCATGGCCACCAGTACAGTCTGTGTGTTGGCAGGTTTTCTTTGACCTGTAAGGTAAGCTTACCATTCCACAGCCTTAACGATGGTTGTTATGGATTGAATTGTGTCCCCCTAAAATATGGGTTGTAAATCCTAACCTTTATGCCTGTGGTTATAATCCTATTCGGGAATGGGTTGCGTTTGTTATGTTAATGAGTCAGGATTAGTGTAGGGTGCATCTTGAGGCAATTTCTTACAAGATGTAAACAGAGCTGATGAAGCAAGCAGAGACGGGGAAGATCAATCCCCAGCCACATGGAAATCTCAAGGACCCAGGAAGCAGAAGCTGAAGAGACAAGAACCTTCCCCAAAGCCGACAGAGAGAGAGCCTTCGCCTAGAGCCGGCGCCCTGAATTTGGGCTTCTAGCCTCCTAAACTGTAAGAGAATAAACTTCTGTTTGTTAAAACCATCGGCTGTGATATTTCAGTTATAGCAGCACTAGACAATGGTTATAACAATAATTCCACAGTTCAGATGGGACCCTCAAGGCATTAGCCTCAGGCAGTGTTCTTGGCTCAGTGTGTCAAAATACCTCTCTCCATTCTCACTCTGAAAGGAATAATTTCATTCCCTTCAAAGACAATTTTTCCCCCTAAACACACCAAATCATTTAAAATTCAAAATAGCAAGTAAAAAAATAAATGCAGATGAGAAAAATAAACTGTTTCTATTCTAAATAGACATTTTCCATAAAGACAAAATGTTTGCAAAGTCTTTTAAGCCAGTCATGGAAATAACGGTTTAAACAAATGCTCCAGAAATTGTTAACGGTCGTGTCTCCATTAGGCTCGCTCAGGGTCTAAAAGGGGCTCAGCAGAACTGTGTCTGGAGACACTACCATGGAAACAAGAGCCACCATTTACCAGGGTTTACCCTGCATCTGAGTCCCGGGGTAGTGCATACCATTAAGAGCTAGGCTGCTAACTGAAAGGCTGGAGGTTCAAGTCTTCCCAGAGGCACCTCAAAAAAAAAAAATACCTGAAGATCTACTTCCAAAGATTCAGCCATTAAAAACCGTATGGAGCACAGATCTACTATGACACCCATGGGGTCGCCATGAGTCAGAGTCAACCTGTAGCCTGCTTCAGACTTGGGGGTAAGGTCTTTGCATAGAGTTTCAACTTAATCCTTAAAACAAGTTGTGAGGGAGTCATTGTGATCTACATTTCATGAGTGGCATCTGAGTGCTGGAAGGACAAGTGGCCCGAGTAAGTTTTCTAGAGCAGAAAGGCATGCCAAGTACCCTGCAGACGGCGTAGGACCGGGCAACGGTTAGTTTTATAGTACATGGGATCACCATGGGTTGGAGCTAAATTCATGGCACCTAACAACAGTGGAAACTTACCCAATTTGGAGTTGGCTGTAGCTAATTTCCCACCTTCTCCCCTTTCTGCTGTGCTGGGCAGTCTCTGAGGACAAGACTCCAGGGGAGGTTCAGAAGTTTAGCAGAGAGGGGTCATCGCAAACCCTCTGCCCCTCAGCATCCCCAACTCTACCCTGCCCAGGAAGGAAATAAAACAAACAGAAACAAAAGCAAAGACAGAAGAAAAGAAAAGGAAAAGACTAAAGAGCCAGTGTGGGATAGCTCATTAACTTCTACTGGAACGCCATTAATTAAAAACATTAGCGTCATGTAAATATCAAGTTAAAATGGCTGCTTGATTTCAATTTTCTCTGCTTCAGAATATAAATATTGCTATACTTTATAAAGCAAAAGACCCTTTGAGCTCTGATGTTACGGTTTCTAATACCAAAACGTAACTGTGTGATTCAGTTTTATTTTAAATAATGTCAATTATAAACATCTTTGGGTCTAGAAGAAATGGTGTTCTCTTTTCTGTTAGTGACCCACTAACTGCCAGTTGGGTTGTTGTTGTTAAGGGCCGTTTGGTCGGTTCCCACTTACGGCAACCGTGTGTACAACAGAACAAAACACTGCCCAGTCCTGTGTCATCCTCACAATTGTTGTTATGCTTGAGCCCATTATTGCAGCCACTGTGTCAATCCGTCTCCTTGAGGGTCTTCCTCTTTTTTTGCTACCCTCTACTTTTCCAAGCATGATGTCCTCCTCCAGGGACTGGTCCCTCCTGACAACATGTCCAAAGTATGTGAGAAAAAGTCTTGCCATCCTCACTTCTAAGGAGCATTCTGGCCGTACTTCTTCCAAGACAGATTTTTTCACTCTTCTGGCAGTCCATGGTATATTCAATATTCTTCACCAACACCTTAATTCAGAGGTGTCCATTCTTCTTAGGTCTTCCTTTTCCATTGTCCAGCTTTTGTGTGCATATGAGGTGATTGAAAACACCATGGCCTGGGTCAGGCGCACCTTCGTCCTCCAAGTGACATCTTTGTCAAATCGCCAGTTGGGTAGTGGTGTGAATTATGATGTTATTAATAAAGTCAACAATACATATGTTTAAAGCTGGGAACTGAGATCTTTCTCAAGAGTGAGTTCCAAAACAGCTTGTGGAAATTGTAAGTTCACTGAGTTACAAAAACGCCACAAGTAAACAGATTTGTCAAAGAAAAAAGAAGTGTGAGAAGTGTTCATTTCAATTTTGACAATAATCATCACCAAAAAGTCAGTAGAACGGTAATCCTGTCAGAAAATGACCGGGCCTTGTTTTTCTAGATATTTAGAAATAGATTCTAAAGTAACACTGTTGAGAAACAATTCAGAGTGTTGAAGAGCGGTATCTTGACTCTAGATAGAAGCACTTCTGGGCTACCCTGTGCGTTCCAGTGATTTGGATTTCAGCTTAAACAGGATTGATAATATCTTTGGAAAACCAATTTCAAGGCCTGGACTGTTTTTTCAGGTGTGATGGTTTATTTTTAACCAATGACATTTCCCTATAAGAAAGAGACTAAAATTACTAAAACGTGACTGGTTCCATCATCATCATCATCATCATCATCCTCAAATACACATACAGGTTGCAAATAAACCGAGGGACTAGGTCTCCTACTGAGAAGAGTAAACTTCCTGAAAAGCATATAATGCATATGTGAGAAGCATATCT
>NW_004444008.1:3148972-3150537 GCF_000243295.1 Trichechus manatus latirostris | reverse complement strand
ATGTTGTACTCCAACCACTAAAGTATACAGATACAGTAGTTACTGGAACTGATTTGTGTAGTGCTTTTCTTCCAGGAATCGCAAGATGTCAAACATGTCTGTATGAAAATCTTCACAGCCCATAGCCTCATTTCCCCCTAGTATTTGCCGTGAGGTCGTCAATAACTTACATAATGTGCGGATTGTGAGGTCTGCCAACTGAAGAAGTCTAGACATTGACCAAACTTGCGGCAAGTCAAATCCGGGAAATTTCCCATAGTGATTTCAGCAACAGACAGTACCAAGAGCACCATAAACCAGCTCATACACTGTGGCTATGGCTCCATGACTTCTTGTACTGAAAGTCATGGAAAACGACCCTGGTTTCTTTGCAGTACTTGAAGCAGGACTCATTTTTACTGTTCTGTCAAAATGCGTACGGAATAAGCTGTTAGATACCAGAACCACCACTGATAAAACAAATAAGGTTAAAAGAACATGAATGAAGATCCCACAGCAATTCTTTTAACTTGGATCACTGTGCTTTAATATAAAGAATATGTATGGATTGCTAGTGAATGCCACATAATGTATATGAGTATAGGTCTGAATTTAATAGGATCCACTTTTGCAAGTCTGATGCAGTAATTTGGATACAAATTGAATGGCGTTAAATACAGAAGTGACACTGGACAGCAGCGGAGCAATCAGGAGTCAGATGTTTCCCTTCTGTTAACAGGGGGCCATTTGCTATGTGGGAGGTGGCCACCCTCGGGGGGGATCTAAACCTGCAGGATGACGATGGCCAGGCCACAACTGACACAATGTGCACATTTGATGTGACTTAAGCATCATCCCTGGCATCCACAGCATCACATATTCCAGGAGCAGAAGTAAGCTTGATCACTGGCTGGTGTCCTGACCTCCCTCCAAATGTCTAAAACTGAATCTGTAGTTGGCTCTGCAGCCCCTCCTTTAAATCCTTTGTTTTGTTTGATAGAGCATGTCACTCAAAATGTCAGCTGTTATGGTCTGGTTGCTGTTTGCCATCAACTCAGAGCGACCCCATGTAACACAGTAGAACTGCTCCACAGAGTTTCCAAGGCTGTAAATCTTTGTGGAAGCAGACTGCCACATCTTTCTCTCACAGAGCGGATGGTGGGTTCAAACCCCTGACCTTTCGGTTAGCAGCAGATGGCTTAACCATTGCACCACCAAAACCAAGAACCAAACTGATTGTGGTTGAGTGGATTCTGACTCCTGGCAACTCTATAGGATAGAGTACAACTGCCCCCATAGGGTTTCCGAGGAGCAGATGGAGGACTTGAACTGTCAACCTTTTGGTTAGCAGCCAAACGCTTAACTGCTGGCATCACCAGGACTCCTAAATATAAGCTACAAAGAGTGAATTCGGCAAACACCACAAAACAAACATTAATTTAGGGGTGAGGTGATGTTTCCCTGGGTCTGTCCATCTCTGAGTCTCACCAGCTGTTGTTGTCCTTAGCTGCTGTCTAGTTGGCTCTGACTCAAGGTGATGTTATGTACAACAGAACAAAACATTATCTGCATCATCCTCACAATCA
>NW_004444008.1:3127592-3138452 GCF_000243295.1 Trichechus manatus latirostris | reverse complement strand
CCCAAATACACATATTTGGGGATTTGTACCACCTTACTTCATGTTGCTCATTATCTTACCTAATTGATTCTAAGAAAATGGTAGTCATTTAATGCAGCTAAAATTTCTTGAGACTCATAGGCCTTGTGCCCCTCTATCTAATTTTGAATTTTAATATTTTATTATTTTTCTTAAAGATGCCCCTAACTTTGAATGAGCTCCAGGCTCCCACGCCTGGATGCCTCTGATCATCACCATTTCTCACCAGGTGTGCTCTGAGCGCTTTGTAAGCAGTGGGCCGAGCAACATTCACCTTTTCTGACAGGAGGGTCAGGAATACTTAGTGTTCATCAATCCATGCAGCAGACGCAGGGGAACCAAATCTTAGGCCAAAAGTAACCCCATTTATACCACGGGACTCCCAATAGCTCCTGGAGTCTGTGGTCCCATTATCTCAGTAAACCAAAACAACTTTTGCCATCGATTCAATTCTGACCCATAGTGACCCTAGAGGACAGAGGAGAACTGCCCTGTAGGGTTTCCAAGGAGCAGCTGGTGGATTTGAACTGCTGACCTTTTGGTTAGCAGCTGTATCACTTAACTGTGTGCTACCAGGGCTCCTTTTTCTCTGTAGGTGGGGGTGAAATAAAGCTTAGATCAGAAAGCGAGTGAGTCTTCTTCACTATTAAGAAGCTGCACCTTCTTAAGATCTCACCCCAGAACTGGGACTGTCTCTTTCCTACCCAGTCCAGGGATTTTATTACAGGCGCACCTTTCCACCAAAGTCACAGCATTCCTATAGAGTGTGTGGAGCCCTATCTACGGGGAACCTGGCCTCCTCAGGCAAATGCAGATTCCGGTCACATTGGTCTGAGCTGGAACTTCAGCCCTCGTCCCCGTGGGCTGCCAGGGCACGTCTGTGACCCGTGTGGACGTCTGTATCCCGCAGGCTGCCACCGCTCTGATCCATGAGAAGACCTTCCCAGGGAGCACTTTTCTTCCAACAGGGTTACTCTCCAATGACCTGAATATGGGAGAATGTCCACACTGGGCTTGCGAAGGCCTATGAAATATTAGCTGCTGTTGTGTGGACTCTGATTTCCTACGACCCCATGCGTGTCAGGGTAGAACTGTTCTCCACAGGGTTTTCAATGGCTGATTTCTTGGAAGTAGATCACTGGGCTGTTCTTCTGAGGCTCCTCTGGGTGGACTGGAACCTCCAGTCTTTCCGTTAGCAGCCAAGTGTGTTAACTGTTTGCATCACCCAGGGACTCTGAATGCTTTCTTACCACCCCCTTAAACACCCGTATTGCGAGCTATACAATATATGTCACAAAACAAAAACCAAACACCAAAATCCTGTGAAGCATGCTTGGTTAGAGAGCAGTGGTTGCTCAGTGGTAGAACGCTCACCTCTCTTGTGGGAGACCCGGCTTCAATTTCAAGCTGATGCCCCTCATGTGCAGCCACCACCCATCTACCCATCTGTCAGCGGAGGCTTGCATGTTGCTATGATGCTGAACAGGTTTCAGTGGAGCTTCCAGACTGAGATGGACTAGGAAGAAAGGCCTGGTGATGTACTTCCTAAAATCAGCCAAGGAAAGCCCTACGGACCACAGAGGTCC
The DNA here is from genome assembly GCF_000243295.1 of Trichechus manatus latirostris. Lineage (NCBI taxonomy): Eukaryota > Metazoa > Chordata > Mammalia > Sirenia > Trichechidae > Trichechus > Trichechus manatus. The sequence goes on along the minus strand of NW_004444008.1, from coordinate 3,136,848 downwards.
AGTCCACAACCAATCACAGGGATGGCACAGGACCGGGCAGCGTTTCATGCAACTGTGCATGGGGTCACCGCAAGGTGAGGTCCAACCTGATGTCAGCTAATAACAGCAACCTGCTTGGTTAAATGTCGTCAGAATCTAAAAGCAGCATCTTCTCCTAGCGAGCCCCTTTCACAAAGCATCACCAAGCTACCCACCCCTGCGTTACAGTACTAAGGACACTGGTTTTCACAGACTGAAAACTTCAGAATTTATCGTTTTAGTATGCCTGCATGACTGGTATTTCTAAAAGTTAAATCGCCCAGTTGGTATCTTCTTTCACATTCAAATCTCTTAGACTACATATGGTTATATGCCTGAGTGACTAAATATTTGCCTTTTCTGTACTTTAGTCATTTGAAATGATGGTAAGAAAATCGCTTTTCATAAAAAATAGGAATGACAGTTTTAGATTAGATACCTTTTAACAACTGTGTAAACCTGGGGTTCTGTGAGAAACATCCCCCTAAACCCCCTTCACCTGCTGAGAACGGCATTAAAGAGAAAACTCTCAGGAGGAAGTATTCCTTAGAAGAGGAGAACACAGGGAAATGCTCGTGTGCTCTTGGATCGATAGAGCTGCGCGCAAAACACACAGATTGATCTCCCAGATGCCGTGCTCACCTGCGCTCCAGCAGGGCCCGTAGTGGTACAGGTGAACGGCGCTCCCCACCTCCAGTGGAGAGGGAGCGGGTGCAGGAATGTCATCTGAGGAGCTGGGTAAGGCCCGCCCCACCTGGTCAGGTCAGGCAGGGGCTAGGGTGGCACGTCCACCCTGTGACAGCCACACCTGCGTCATGGATTGAACTGTGTCCCCAAAAAGATGTGTCGAAGTCCTACCCCCTGTACCTGTGAACGTGACCTTGTCTGGAAACAGGGCTTTCCAAGATGTTATCAGTTAACCTGAGGTCGTTCTGGAGCAGGGTAGGTCCTACCCAAAACGACTCGCTCACTTACGAAAGAGAAGAGACACACAGAGGGAAGACAGCTGTGAGAAGACAGCAGAGATTGGAGTGATGCTTCCACAAGCTGAGGATCACCTGGGGTCACCAGAAAGGGAGAGAGACGGGGAAGGATCTTCCCCCAGCGCCTTCAGAGACGGCAAGGCCCTGCCGACACCCTGAATTTGGGCTCCCGGCCTCCAGAAGGGTGAGACAATATGTTTCTGTTCTTGTAAGCCACCCACTTCATGGCACTTTCATATTCAAATCTCACAGATTACTGGCTGTGTGCATGAGTAACTCTGACTAAATCCTTTGCCTTTTCTGTATTTTAGTCACACAGAATGATGGCAGAACAGCCCTAGGAATCTAATATTCTGAGAGGAAGGATTCCCAAGGATTCTGAGTCCATTTGAACCTGGTCTTTGGGGACAGTGTAATGTACAAGCACTGGGGGCCCTTTTAGATGACGGATCTGCACTGAATTAAGACACCTGCTTCCTCTCACCCACTGACCACAAGGAGCCATCAGATAGCAGGTCTGAGAAACTGCCCACCTGGACCGTTTCAAACTGATGACTTGCAGAGGTTGGATTAGCATCCTTTCACTAACCTCCTGGCCAACTGGGGGTCCTTAGGAAACTTCTTTTTTTCTTAAAAAACACATTCCACATAGAATGAACATACTGCAGTTTAACTGAAATCTAAGTGAGGGACTCTCATTTTCTTGGTATTTTTATAAGCTTTGGAATATCCAGTTCAGGTCCAAGAAAGCTAGAACAATATTCATGACAGAAACTCACCTTAATTTATGCTGTTTTTAAATTTAAAAAAGGCAAATCTGTATCTCTAGCTACACAAAAAATTAAATTTACTAAACACCAAAGGTTTACAAGTATATATTAATGGAGCAGCTCATTTAAAATTCTTAGGTAAAAACATGTAATTCCTCCATCTCTTAACTTTTGCATATAGCATCAGCCAGTAACTTAAAATATAGCACTGCTATTGATTTAAGTTTTCAGACTATTTACTGACATTTCTTACAGAGTTGTTTGTGGGGTAGTGCTTCTTCTGTCACATGAGAAATGTCACCCAACCCCTAAAATAGTTCTTCTATGAATTCCCTTAACTTTAAACCATGGTAAAATTCTTTGAGCAAAGTCAGTGTTCTAAGATAAAACACAAATTCCCCCATAGGCCCAACCTGCCTAGCGTTTATAATGCCTGAATCTGATGGATGGAAAATAGTTTAATCTACCCCAGATTCTCTGCTCATTTTATCCGGTGCTTTTTGAGGGGTGCAGCATCATCAATTATTAACCTGGCATTACCTAAGAGACGTTATCTTAGCACTTCTGCTAATTGTGTATGTGCTTTAAAAACAGGAGTCACCATTTCCTTTTTAAATATTTAAGCATCTTTGTTAGCCAGTTTCCAAGCCTAACCAATAGTTGTGTCTGCTAGAAAAACAGGAATATTGTACTTAAAAAATGCATTTGAACTGTAGTGTTAGTGAAGAATACTGAATATACCATGGACTACCGAAAGAGTGAAAACTCAGTCTTAGAAGAGATACAACCAGAATGTTCTTTAGAAGTGAGGGTGGAGAGACTTCGGCTCACTTACTTTGGACAGGTCATCAGAAACGACCGATCTCTAGAAAATAACATCATGTCTGGTAAAGCAGAGGGTCAGCAAAAACCCTCAGTTACATGGATTGACACAACAGCTCTAACAATAGACTCAACCATATCAACAGTCATGAAGATGGTGAAAGACTGGCCAAAATTTTGTTCTGTTATGTACTTAAGGTCACCGTGAGTTAGAGCCGACTTGAGGGCAACTCACAACAGCAACAACGACATAGAAATAATCAATCTTCAGAGACCCTTGCACCTACTGGCTTCTTCTCTCTGTAAAGTAGTGGATTGAATGTCTAGAGGTCAGGATGTATGTATTGCAACTGGAACACAGAGACTGCCTCAGTCTACCTTCTGGTAGACGTCAGCTGGGGACACAGGCTAAAGGGGCACATATATAGTTGGGTCCTTCCTAGAAGGATGGTTTTAGATCCAGGCTTCTGTTGAAGACTGAGACATTTCTTCCAATATCTCATGAGTTCTAGATCCATCCTAGGGTTTCTGCACTGACAGGAAAGATTAGATCCTCGGCCCAGAAGAAATGTTTGCTTCCATGTCAGGAACTGTTGAAGGCATTTCCCCCTCATATTCAGAATTCTAATTTCTGTAAATGTTTATTTTTTCCCCTTAAAATTAATCAGGTCATAATTTTGTTTAAAAGCACCAGCAGTGTTGATATAATGTAGAATTACTTTACCGTAGCTGTGGATTTCATTTACGTATGTAATTTGTTACAAAGTTCTAGCATCCAGAACAACCTAAAGTTAATCAGAAATTCTTCTCCACTCTCTCATTAAATTGTTCAAATGCCTACTGCTTAATAAATTCTCCTACCTCTCCTTCAAATCTCTTCTCAAAAGCCAGCTTCTCAGTGAAGCCCTCTGTTATGGATTGAATTGTATCCCCCCAAAAGATCTGTTGAAGTCCTAACCCCAGTACCTATGAATGTGACCCTGTTTGGAAATAAGGTCTTTGAAGATGTTTTCAGTTAGCATGAGGTTATGCTGGTGTAGGATGAGTCCTAATCCCTTCTGAGTGGTGTCCTTATAAAAGGAGAAGAGACAGAGAGACAGAGGGAAGACGGCCGGGTGATGATGGAGCATCTACAAGTCAAGAGACACCAAGGATCACTGGCTGTCACCAGAAGTTGGAACAATTCTCCCTCAGAGCGTCCAGAAGAAACCAACACAACTGATTTCAGACTTGTAGTCTTCAGAACTGTGAGACATTAATTTCTGTTCTTATAAGCCACCCACTTTGTGGTAATTTGTTATGGCAGCCCTGGGAAACTAAGACATCATCTCCACTCCCACCCCCAGAATATTAACACTCCCTATTCACAAATCCGGGAGCCCTGGTGGCACAGTGGTTAAATCAGTCGGCTACTCACCAAAAGGTTGACAGTTCAAGCCCAGCAGCTGTTCTGTGAGAGAAAGATGTGACAGTCTGCTTCCTTAAAGATTTAAAGGCTTGGAAACCCTATGGGGCAGTTCTACTCTGTTTTATAGGGTTGATATCAGTCGGAATCAACTGGACGGTATAGTAGGTTTTGTTTTGATTTTGGTTTATTCACAAATCCCTAAGACTTGCCACCACTAATATACTACCTATTGCGGTTCTTCCTGTCTGTCTGTTGTAGCGTGCCTGTCAGTGATTGAATTATGCCCCCCCAAAAATGTGTGTATCAGCTTGGCTGGGCCCTGATTCCCAGTATTGTGTGGTTGCCCTCCATTTAGTGATTGTAATTTTATGTTAAAGAGGATTAGGGTGGGACTGTAACACCTTTACTAAGGTCAGATCCCTGATCCAGTGTAGTTTCCCTGCAGTGTGGCCTGCACCACCTTTTATCTCACAACAGACAAAAGGAAAGGGAAGCAAGCCAAGTGGGGGACTTCATACCACCAAGAAATCAGTGCCAGGAGCAGAGCACGTCCTTTGGACCTGAGGTTCCTGTGCTGAGAAGCTCCCAGACCAAGGGAAGACTGATGACAAGGACCTTCCTCTGGAGCTAACAGAGAGAGAAAGCTTTCCCCTGGAGCTGACACCCTGAATTTGGATTTGTAGCCTCCTAGACTGTGAGAGAATAAACTTCTCTTCGTTAAAGTCGTCCACTTGTGGTATTTCCGATATAGCAGTGCTAGATGACTGAGACAGTGCCTACATGCAATATGGACATTTTTGTCTCTTTGATTCACTGCTATACTCCACACAGTCAGTGCTGAGTAAATATTTGTCCAATGGGCAGCCCACAAGAGGGATGCTATTGTCAGTGTTACCCGCCTAAAACCTAGGAAGCTTGTCAAATTAGTAGTAGCCACTTCAGAGTAGGCGCTTCATATTTCATACAAACAGTGTGTGCATATTTATCGTAGGTTGAGTCTCTGCTGGTTTTGCTTTTTAACGAAGTGGGGAGAGGGAAAGGAGCGAGGTTGCTGTCTCAGTTTTCTGTAGAAAATGATGACATGTTTTTGCACAGTCAGCTCAAACTATTCTGGGAACTTTTCTGAGGAAGTTTGAAATCTTGGGAATGGTTTATTTTGGGGTTCTGTTTATCGGGTGGTTTTGTCATGGTTTAGTTTAGTCAGTCACTGGATAATACTCATGGACTCTCTACAGAGCGTCGGGCGCTGTGGGGACGTGGATGGAGATACCACAATGGGGGTGGGGTCTGCTCCCTTTCCTAAAGGGTGAATTGCCATCACGCCTCACACACAAGTAAAATGCCAATTACTCGTTGCTATTGGGTCAATTCTGACTCATAGCAACCCCATAGGACAGAGTAGACCTGCCCCATAGGATTTCCCAGGCTGTAAATCTTTACGGAAGCAGACTGTCAAGTCTTTCTTCTGTGGAGCAGTTTGTCGGTTCGAACTGCTGACCTTTCTGTTAGCAGCCAGAACTCAACCACTACTTCACCAGGGCCCCTTAAAATTCCAATAGGGAATACATTTTGGCAGCAAAGGAGGAGGTAAGCAGGGAGAAGAAACGATTATTTTTTCCTGATAGAAAAAATTATCTACATTTCTCTTTTTCCATTTGTGTTATGGATTGAACTATGTCCCTCCAAAATGTGTGCCAACTTGGCTGGGCCATGACTCCCAGTAGTACTGTGTGATTGTCCACCATTTTATCATTTGATGTGATTTTCCTATGTGTTGTATATCCTACCTCTCTGGGGGCAGTTCTACTCTGTCCTATGGGGTCACTATGAGTCGGAATTGACTTGACCGCAATGGGTTTGGTTTTTGGTTTGGTATGACGTTAGTGAGGCAGGATTAGAGGCAGTTACGTTAATGAGGCAGGACTCAATCTACAAGATTAGGTTGTATCTTGAGTCAATCTCTTTTGAGATATAAAAGAAAAGTGAGCAGAGAGACAGGGGACCCTCCTACCACCAAGAAAGCATAGCCTGAAGAAGAGCACACCCTTTGGATCCGGGGTCCTCGTGCTGAGACAGTCCTAGACCAGGGGAAGATTGATGACAAGGACCTTCTCCCAGAGCCAACAAGAGAGAGAAAGAATTTTCCTAGGTGTGGCATCCTGAATTCAGACTTCTAATCTCCTAAACTGTGAGAGAAAAAATTTCTCTTTGTTAAAGCCAACCACAGTGGTATTTCTGTTATGGCAGCACTAGATAACTAAAACAATTTGTAAGTGAACTGCCTATGAAAGGTGGGTCTTTCTTGAGGTGGGATAGAAAAAAGATTAAATTTTGTTTTGCCCAGCTACATCAAGTCATTCAATGGTTAGATGATAAAAGTGGAGCTTGCTCAAGGAGGCTGCCCATTTAAAAGGTATACACCAGCAGTACATTAGCATGAATTATTTATCAGGCCCTTTGTGAAATACTTTGGACCTAATGGGATTGAAAGGCAAGACAAGTGGAGAGAGAGAAAGAGGTTGAGAAATAGAGAATTTACAAGGAGAGAGACAGAGACAAAGAGAAAGGAGAGAGAAAGAGAGAGGTGGAGAGAGAGAATTTACAAGGAGAGTGACAGACAAATAAAAAGGAGAGGGGGAAAGAGAAAGAGAGAAAGGTTGAGAGAGAGACAGAGAGAGATCATTTACAAGGAGAGTGGCAGAGACCAAGAGAAAGGAGAGAGAGAGAAAACCAGAAAGCAAAAGCCCAGTGGGTACAGGTTCCTCAGATGAGCAGGGGCACACCTTTGTTATGGACTGAATTGCGTCCCCCAAAAAGCTGTGCTGAAGTCCAAACACTGCACCAGTGAACGTGACCTTGTTTGGAAACAGAATTTTCTTTGCAGATGATATTAGTTTAACGAGGTTGTGCTGGAGTACGGTGGGCCCTCCTCCCTTCTGAGTGGTGTCTTATAAAAGGGGAGAACAAATACAAAGACAGAGTTACTCACAGGGGAAGAGGCCATGTGATGATGACAAAGGCAGATGCACCTAAAAGCAGCAAAGGAAGCCAAGGATCATGGCAGAACCCAGAAACTAGGAGAGAGGCCCACAGAAAAAATTCTAGACCTTGATTTGGACTTTAAATAAATTCCTGTTCTTTAAAGCCACCCACTTGGTGGTATCTTGTTATGGCAACGCTAGGGAAGAAGATGAACTTGAAGCTGCAAAGAGGGAAGAATTTAGGCCAAAGGTCAAGGTTGTCTTATGCAAGAGCAATGGCCCAGAAGTCCTCATTGCTGCCTCTGAAGGTGGCCTTTAGAAAGTGGAGAGCCTTGCCCCTCAATTGGCACAGGGACTGATTTCCGAGGGTCCTCAGGTAGCCACTCTCAGGACTACCAAGAATGTGCTAACAAACCCCCTAATACCTGACAAAGCTGAATTTTACCTGAACCTTGTGACACTGGCAAACTGTTTGTCTTCTGGAAAGTGGAGGACTGCAGAGAGTCCCTGTCTTGGTCAGCTAGTGCTGCCATAACAGAAATACCACAAGTGGATGGTTTCGACCAAGAGAAGTTTATTTCTTTACAGTAAAGTAAGCTAAAAGTCCAAACTCAAGGTGTCAGCTCCAGGGGAAGGCTTTCTCCCTCTCGGCCTTCTCATCAGTGTTCCCCCAGACTAGGAGCTTCTCGGCTCAGGGACCCCTGTCCAAAGTACGCGCTCTGCTCCCGGCACTGCTTTCTTGATGGAATGAGGTCCCCCTGTCTCACTGCTCACTTCTGTCTTTTACATCTCAAGAGATTGCCTCAGGACACAATCCAGTCTTGTAGATCAGGTCCTGCCTTACTAACACAACTGCCACCCATCCTTCCTCATGAATATCATAGAGGCAGGTTTACAACATATAGGAAAATCACACAGTACCGGGAATCATGGCCTAGCCAAATTGATACACACATTTTGGGGGGGACATAATTCAAACCATGACAATCCACCTTCCCGTATGTCTTCAGTAAGACTCAGGGGTGCTTCTTGTTTACTGGACGCAGACCTCACATTCCCATTCCTTGCCTCATACGTAAGTAACTGAACTGATCAATCAGAAACAAGTGCTTGCTAACCAAACTTGGATTAACGTTGCTTCTTCCCCAAGTCCCCGAACTTTGGTCCACACACACTCAACCTGAGCCAACACACAGCCCCTTTCAAGAACCAACGAATTTTTCCTTTAAAAATTTTTTTTGGAACTATATGTTTTCAGTAATGGAAGGCCATACTTACTAGTTGGGTGCTTTCAAGTTTTTGGTTGGTAATATGGATTTTGAGAAATATCATGTGGGCATACATTTCCCACAAAACATTGGTGGAAGTCTGGTGGCATGTTGAGTGGGCTCCTTCTGTCCCAAGGATCATTGGAGGGTGGCGCCTTCCATTTTGTTTCACTGGTTTTCCAAATTTGACACACATACACACACAAAACCAAACCCAGCAGGGCTCCCTAACTATCACAAGGAAGCCATAAATATGCTTACAAGGATTATCTAACTGTACAAGAGCCAAAAGAGATAAAAGATTGACCCATCCATACATCCTGGAGGGACTGCCTCATACCTAAGCCTCCTATCTTAGTGAATTTTTGCCAAAGAACATTTATTTTTCACCATTACACAAGCCCCCACTGGAGGACAACAAATACTTTTAGTGGGAAAAGTAGCCTCCCAAGAAACCTGAGAGCCTGAAAATGTTTGTGTGCATAGTCTGTCCCAAGAACTACTTAATTAAGGGCTTCTCCCTCCCAGAGAATACGCTGGCCTCAGTATGAAAACATTCTTATTTACTATCCAATGATAGTAAACTGCTGTCACCTTTCGTCCCACTCTCCCTCACCTGAGTTTTTTTCTAGTTTTGTTTACACTCAGTCTCTGTAAAACAAACCACTTTTTCCCTAGTGCTTGAAGACACTTGCAGATCTTATGGTCAGACTGCTCTCCCTATTACAATAGACTCCCTCCCCTAATGTAACAGTTCCTTTCTACCTTTTCTTTCTAAATAAAGCTTCCACCTATCAAAGCCTAGACTTGCTTTTTATTTAACATACCTAATGTGGTGAAATGAGTCCCTTTATGTGGCCTTTTGTCTTGGTTCTTTGGAAAAACAGCTTGGGGGACTTTTTTCCCCCAAGCCCTGAGGAGTTACATTTACCCCAGTTCTTTGAAGAAGCAACTTAGTAGTGGTGAGATGGGGGACTCCCAGGTGGTTTTCTACCCCAGAGAGGTT
>NW_004444008.1:3099135-3125380 GCF_000243295.1 Trichechus manatus latirostris | reverse complement strand
CATGATGTCCTTCTCCAGGGACTGGTCCCTTCTGATAACATGTCCAAAGTATGCGAGATGAAGTCTTGCCTTGCTTCTAAGGAGCATTCTGGTTGTACTTCTTCTACGACAGATTTGTTTGTTCTTCTGGAAGTCCATGGTACCTTCAATATTCCTCACCAATACCATAACTCAAAGGAGTTGCCATCAAATCTGATCTCACTCATGGCAACCATGTACAACAGAATGAAATGCTGCCCAGTCCTGTACCACTTTTACCATTGCTGGTAAGCTCGAGGCCATTGTTGAGCCATGGTGTATTTGAGTGCCTTCCATCCTAGGGGGCTCATCTTCCAGCACTATATTGGGCAATGTTCTGTTGTGATCCATAGAGCTTTCATTGGCTGATTTTCAGAAGTAGATCACCAGGCTTTTCTTCCTAGTCTGTCTGAGTCCAGAAGCTCCACTGTCCACCATAGGTGACCCTGCTAGCGTTTGAAATACCCGTGGGCTGACTGCCAGCATCATCATGACATGCAAACCACCACAGTACTACCCGCTGACAGATGGTGGTGGAGAAGGGCAGTGTACACGACCACAGACAACAAAACACAGCACTAGTGCAACGCAGCCGTCCCGTTTCAGGCGCAGGCTGTCAGAAGACGTGTATTTTAGTAGTAATGATTGTCAGGGAGCGTCAGCTCCCGCTCACCTGTGACTGTCTGCATAAATGAACACCATACCCTGAGAGGGCGCTGCTCTCTGATTTTAGAGAGGTGCTGTATTTGACCTGCATGACCAGGATTAGCCATTCAGCTAAATAAGGCTGAACTTAGTGCAAGGTCCTCCTCGTAGAAGGAGAAGCAAGAATGTCTGCCCTCCAGGACCTGAGGTTCTAGTCCTGGTCGCAGGCTTGAGTGTGCATGCGAATCACCTGGAGGGAGGGTCCTGATTCCGCAGGTGGGGCTGGAGAATTTGCATTTCTAACAAGTTCTCTTTGAGGCTCAGAGGCTGGTCCCAGGACCACACTGATGACCACTGTTTGAGACGAGGCCGGGAGGGAGCAGGTAGGCAAGAGAGCACCTGGCTGACACCTGCGGAGAACTACGCCAAGGCAAGGACCCTGAATGAGAGCAAGATAAACCAAAGAGGCCAGTCACTGCCTGGTGTAAGAATGTTTTGTATTTGATGCATTTCAAGTCAATTTCTACCCATATCACTGGATTCTCACATGCTTTACATGATTGGAGCCCTGGTGGTGCAGTGGTTCAGAGCTTGGCTACTAACCAAAGGGTCAGCAGTTTGAATCCAGCAGCCACTCCCTGGAAACCCTATAGGGTAGTTCTATTCTGTCCTACAGGGTCGCTAAGAATCTCAGACAACTCAATGGCAACAAGTTTTTTTTTTTTTTTATGTATTGTCAGGCCTATTTGCTTGATCAGGAAATGATTCAGAGGCCCAAGGTATGAAGCCAGCTTGGCATAAAAAATAACAACCGTAACAAGGCGGCCCTCAGTCGCAGGAAAGTCTCATGTTGCCTAAAATGTTTCAAGTTTAGGATCAGCGTGCAGGGGGAGATATGATTGGTCAATCAAACTATGATTCCCTTTGGTTCCTGCCGTTCTGCTCCACGCTGGACTCTGCCCTCAGGACTGTGAGATAACACTTCTGTGTTATTTTAAACTGCTAAATTTGTGGTAATTTGGCACACAGCAACAGAAAACTAATATAGGCCAATTAAAGGTCTCATTACCGAAGCCAAGGTTAACTATTTCGTCAGAGAGAAGGCAGTTTTACATGATTTTACGGTTATCAAATTTTCAGAAAAGAGCATGATGTTCCTTTTGGAGGTTCGGTATTTCTACTTCATATTTAAATGTGAGGACATAAAGGAATTGCATTTCAATTTTGAGTACTTTAATAAACTGCAAAGATGCAGACTATTTGATTTGAAATCTCTTAAACCACCAGCACACTCTGAACTAGAGGCTGCTTCCTCTAGGGGTAACGTAAACGGCTGGTAAATACCAACACCACCACCCATCTGTCTCTGGGTGTACTGTGGTAGCTTACACACTGCTGTGATGCCGGAAGCTGTGCCACCAGTATTTCAAATACCAGCAGGGTCACCCATGGTGGACAGGTTTCCGCAGAGCTTCCAGGCTAAGACTAGAAAGAAAGGCCTGCTGCTCTAATTCTGAAATTCAGCCAATGAAAACCCTGTGGATCACAACAGAATGTTGTCTGATATAGTGCTGGAAGATGAGCTCTCTAGGATGGAAGGCACTCAAAACACACAGTGGTCAGAACAGTGGGCTCAAACATACCAACAACTGTGAAGATGGCGCAGAACTGGGCAGGGGTGGAATATCCAATAGGCAAGGTAAGCACGGTGCTGACCTTGCTTACTGTGCTTACCTTGCTTACCAGATCCTCTGTAGTGAACAATTTCACATTTTTTCACCACATCAGAGATGTTGCTTCTAGGTGTGGCTGGCATCTGTCTCTCTCCCAACCCTACAGCACCTTCCTAAAGAATCAAAACCTTTTTTCAAATTAAAATCCCTAACTGGGGTGAATCATCAGTAAGCGAGGTAAACACAGGCTTACTTGTGCTTCCGGCCTACAGGTTAGGCAGTAAGCACTAGTAAGCCCATGCTTACCTTGCTCACTGGGTAACCCGCCCCTGGAACCTGGCAATGACCCCCTCTGTTAGACATAAGGTTGCCCTGAGTCAGAGTCAACTCGACAGCAACTAACAGTAACAAAATATCAGCCATCCAGGACAGAACGGTAAGACATAGCTCCTGGCTTGTGTGAAAGTGGAATCGTTTCTTGGCCAAGACGCCACAGCCTCAGACATCTGTTATAGGAGGGACATTTAAGACAAGGCCCCAAAGGCAGAAGCCGGGAGCACCAAGGCCAGGGGCACCGAGCCGGGGGGAGATGCCTAAAGCTATGTTTGGCAGGTAGATGACAACAGAGGTCAGGCGTCTTTGCTCTCCCACTAAATAGGAGAAAGGCGACTTCCTGCCCCAACAGAGCAGCGGGGTACTGGTCAGAGAAGTGGAGAGAGGCAGGGAAGGAAGAGGGGGGCCAGGAGAGGCCGGGGAGAGCTCAGGGGCGGCTGCTGGTCAGGAAGGGGTGGTTGGAGAGGGCTCCAGAGTCACGCTGCTGTCTGGTGGATGTGAGCTTTAAGCTCACCGTCCCTGCTCTGCTGAAGGGACTGAACCCAAGGTTTTGTTTTACCTACTTTCCCCTGTGACTCAGTGGTTTATTGAATATGTGTCTGGCTGGGAGTGCGTTTTGGAGGTGGGGAGGGGAGGGAGAAAGGTATCAGAGTGTACGAGAGAGAGCGACCCTCATTTACAGGGTTGGGGTGTTCGCAAGGCGACAGGTGACGTTATCAGCTACCATTAAGGTCACTATTCCTCCCCCTATGGAAAAAGAAGAAAACTATTTCCCAATCCACCTGACACTTTGTGTCCCAGAATGTGCTATCTCTATTTACGGCCTGAGACATGAGGGAGGGTAACTCATTCCCTAGCCAGCCCCTCCCATGGGATTGTTTGATCTGTTTTTAACCCTCTGGGCTTGGACTGCCTAAGGACTAAGTCAGCACTTTCAGTGAGGGAGTCGTCTGGGGCCTTGGAGACTGCTGCAGAACTCAGAGAGGGAAAGATTGCCACCGGCCCCAGCCTAACCCACAATGTTCCCTAGGCCCAGACTCTGAGGTCTGGAGATCTTCCGTAAAATCACAGCCAAGAAAACCCTGTGGAGACATTCTACTCTGTGACACATAGGCTGGAATTGACTCGATGAGGATGAGTTTGCTTGTTTTGTTTTAAACCAGATTATAAAGCAAGGAAAAAACAAAGCCGAAATAGCCTCGCACCTTGCTCTAATGTCCTATACAAATCCTGCCGTGTGTCCTGACCTGACATGAAAGCTGACTAACTAGACAGACCCCACCAAGGTGACAGGAGGGCTCCCTACAACAGAGGTCATCTCACGGGACAAAGCAGCTCACTCACCTGGCTGCTGAAGGGCAGTGAACTATGGGAACACTTAAGAAAATGAGCGGATAATCAAGAAATTAAATAACAATAATTTCTAGCATCTGTAACCTAAAAAAACCACAAGGGACATCTAAGCTGTTTTGTAGGACACATTTTCTGGAAGATGAGGAATTCTAAGGAAGTCCAACCTTGCCCAAAACAACTTTCATTGCCTGATAAACGTATTAAAGGAAAAGATGTAAAATTGAAACGAATTAATTTCACATGAAAACAGAGTCAAATGTTATCACTGAAATTGTTGTCATTATACAATTCAATCATTTAGACTTCTCCTGGTGTATGCCCATACCAAACCCTCCCAAAAGTCTTGACTGCTGAAATGTCCAGTCTTCTGCAGACAAATCATTGGGAAATGGATGCAATTCGTTTACTTACAAATCACAATACACCTCAGGCAAAGGGACCCACAATTAGCAGTCCAGTCACTGTTGCAGTTTTTCAGGGGGAATGAAATGAAATTTTTACGAGACATCAGCAAACATTTACTGAGCACTTACTGTGTGTCAGGTACGAGGCCAAGTGTTGGGAATGAGGTTGTTGATAGTGGTCGGCCATTGAGTCGATTCTGACCCATGGCGACCTCGTGCGTGCAGAGCAGCACTGCTCCATAGGGTTTTCAAGGCTGTGTCCTCTTGGAAGCACATCGCCAGGACTGCCTTCCGAGGCGCCTCTGGGTGGGTTTGAACCACCAACCTTTTGGTTAGTAGCCAAGTGCTTAACTGTGCCACCCAGGGAATAGGAGATGGAAACAGCACACACAACCCCTGCTTTCCTGGAGTCAACCATCGAATGGGGGAAAGAGGTAATATCTAATTAGAAGTAATTCACGGATTACAAGGGTGCAGCATGTCCTCATGAAGCCCCCATCAACTGCCTGCCCGCAGCAACTCGTCTTCACCTCCAGGGCAGGGAGAGACTGCAGACAGGATTATACTTGGGTACCCCCATGAGGAAGTCAGAGAGAACGTGGTCCGCAGCTGACTTAGTCATCCCCTTCCTCTGGTTCAGTTCTTACAGCTTCCTCATAAGACAGCTCTGTCCCCAGCCCCATTCAACAGATGATGAAACAGAGGCACAAAGAGGTTAAGACATGCGATGTCCCAGAGCCGGCCGGGATCCCGAAACGGCACACCACCCTGCTGCTGTCTGGGCCACGCCCGGCTCCGTGGTCCTTCCTCGCTGGCCTCCTCCGTCTGTAGTAATGCTTGCCCCTCTGCACAGCAGTGATTTCTGTGCCACTGACCTGTGCTTACTGAGGGCGGGGGCCCGGGGCCTGGGTTTCCGCATTGCCCGTGCCCGTGTGTAAACACTCAGATCCCGTGGGGATTATTTACTGAGGGCGGGGGCCCGGGGCCTGGGTTTCCGCATTGCCCGTGCCCGTGTGTAAACACTCAGATCCCGTGGGGATTATTTACTGAGGGCGGGGGCCCGGCGCCTGGGTTTCCGCATTGCCCGTGCCCGTGTGTAAACACTCAGATCCTGTGGGGATTATTTACTGAGGCGAAGACAACACTCTGTCCCACCTGCAGAGACTCAGTGCAAGAAGCATGCCATGGCATAGAGGACCAGGCCCACGGTGTCAGCCTGCATGCACGAGTGTGTGTGTGTGTGCGAGTGTGCATGTGTGTGTCTGTGTGTGTGCATGTGTGCACGTGTGTCTGTGTGTCCACATGTATGCGTAGTGTGTGCATGAGAACATGTGTGCATGTGTGTGTCTCTGTGTGCGTGTGTGTGTGTTGTGCATGTGCTATGTGTGAGTATGTGTGTATGAGAGCATTGTGTGAGTGTGTATATGTGCACATCTGTGTGCATGAATTGTGCAGATGTATGTGAGAGCATTGTGTGTGTGTGTGTGCGTGTGTGAGAGTGTGTGTGCACATATGCATGTGCTTCTGTGAGAATGTGCCTGTGTGCACATGTGTAAGCACGAGGATATGTGTGTACGTGTGTGTATTCACATGTGCACATGTGTGCTCCAGTGTGCGTGAGTCTAGATGTGTTGTGTGTGAGTATGCGTGTGTGTACGAGTGTGTGTGTGTACGTGCATGTGTGTGTGTGTGTGTGTGGTGTGCAGGGGATGAAACAGCACAGGGAGAAGCGGGAGGAACTCTCCAGCACACTGTGGAGCCCGGGGTCAGAGGTGTAGTCTCCGTGATCGTGATGAAAACATCTGCGAATGGATAGTGGTGAGGGGCACACACCACGGGGAACAGAACTGATGTCTCTGAATGTACACTCAGCAATGAGTACAGCGGCAAATGTTTTATTGTATGTATTTCACCTCATTTAAAAAAATCAGGGAAGAACAGGGGCAAAACTTCCTGTAAAGACAGTCCCAGCCATTTCTCCAGCAGAGGGCCGTGAGCAGGTGCCGTGTGGTAGGCCTGCTGTGCCAGCTGCTGGGGTCCCAGAAATAAGTAAGATGTCGTCACTGTCTTCAGTGAGCTCATGGCTAAAACAGGGAAGATGCGTGAACACAATACACACAACAGGCCTGTCCGAGAACAACGTGCACCCAGAGAGGAAGGCAGGCGAGGCACGGGTGGTCTCTAAAAGACGGCATCTGATGGGGGTGTTTGAATGCGGCATCAGTCAGGGCTTTTGAGTGCAATCACCAGGAACCCACTCCAGCCAACACACAGGAACAGACACAAAGGGGTGTGCAGGGCGTGTGGGAGTGACGTCCAGACAGGCGCGGGGCCTGGGTCTGGGCTCAGCAGTCAGCTGGGAACCAGACAGGCAGAGCTTCCCTCCAGGGCACCGCCACCAGGCGCATCTGCTCACGGAGATCAGGGAGAGCGTGGTGCTCGCCTGGCTCAGGGCCATGTCAGCTGGACCCTTGGCAAGGGAGGACATCTCGCCCGTCGGATCATCGACAAACTGTGCAGAGATAGAGCTGCGTCAATCCCCAAAGCCAAGCTGGGGTACAGGGTGCCACTCCTGAAAACTGAGGACGTTTTCTCTCCAGGCCACCCCCTGTCTGTCAGTGTGTCGTACTGTGGTGGCTTACATGTTGCCGTGACGCTGGAAGCTATGCCACCAGTATTTCAAATAAGAGCAGTCACCCACGGTGGGGAAGTTTCAGCAATCTACTTCTGAAAGTCAGCCAATGAAAACCCAGGAATCACAACAGAACATTGTCCAATATAGTGCTGGAAGATGAGCCCCCCAGGTTGGATGGGCCCTCAAAATACATATGGCTGCAACAATGGGCTCTAACCTACCAATGATTTTGAAGATGGAACAGGAGCAGGAGGCATCTCTTTCTGTCATACATGGGGTCGCTTGCCATGAGTCGGCGCAGACTTGCTGGCAACTAAGAGCAAGATGCTGGCCGGGGAAACCGTCACTGTTCAGTAGAGAGGGGAAGGGTTTCTGCAGACAAATGGGGAAGGCATTAGTCCAGCAGTAGGGGTGGGATTCCAGCAATAGAAGTGGGATTCCAGCAGCAGGGGTGGGATTCCAGAGGCAAGGATAGGATTCCAGCAGTAAGGGTGGGATTCCAGAGGTAAGGGTGGGATTCCAGCAATAGGGGTGGGATTCTTGAGACAGGAATGGGATTCCAGCGAGTAGCGGTGGGATTCCAGAGGTAGGGAGGCATGAGCAAAGACACAGATGTAAAATTGTAGGTGATAGGAAGGAAATGGTGAGTAGACCAGTTTGGCAGATAGGGCCAGGCTAGGAATTGGGCTGTAATCTGAAAAACAATCTGAATGTCGTGAAAATGAGTTTTGATGCGGTCCTGCGTAACACAGGAGGCCGCTCGGGGTGTAGGATGAGCGGTGATTTACTCGGAGACTTCAACATTCCTTTCTACATAATCCATAGAATAAGTGGACAGAAAATCAGTAAGGATATAAAACCAAACCAAAGCCATTGCCTTCAAGTCAATTGCAACTCATAGTGACCCTATAGGACAGAGTAGAACTGCCCCATAGGGTTTCCAAGGAGCAGCTGGTGGATTCGAACTGCTGACTTTTGGTTAGCAGCCGAGCTCTTAACCATAAAGGACATGAAAATTACTGTCAACTAACTTGATCGAATTCACATTTATAAAAATTCCACCCAACAGCATGAGAATTTACGTTCTCTTCAAATGCTATGGACCATATTCTTGGCTACAAAGCAGGTCTAAATAATTTTAAAAGAATAAAAATCACACAAAGTTGTATCTCTGATAAAAGTAGAATTAAACTGAAACAACAAAAATGTTTCATTTTGAAGGAAAAAGATTTACAGTGATTTGTAAAATGGGTGTGTGTCAAAATACCTTTCTGAATGCTGACACAGTTCATAACTGAATGGCTAAGGATGCCTTGCTGGGGACCTTGTATTTATTCTGTAATTTCTGTCCAAACTTTGTGTGTTTCTCCCACTGTCTTTAGAGAATATTTAATTAATAAAGATGCCAACCTATTAACTCCACCATTTAAAACTTTGCCCTTTTGGGCAATAAATGCTCTGTGGTAACCTAATTTCCGTATTAATTTTCTTAATGAGGTGTTAATTTCATTGACTAAATGACACCATTAGAGGCCAACTGAATTAAGGATTTCCGGGTACGTGCACATTCAAATGGAGCCAAAATACTGTTTTTAATGGAACCAGTTTTCCATTCAGGATTGTAGATGAAAATTTCAGTTGAATGATTCCTGTCTTTATACAGGTTAAGGCTCTCCCTATTCCCTGCTTTTCTTGTCTCCACAACTAGTTAAGAAAACAAAAACAAAACAACACGAGCACCTAGGGCCCAGGAGTTTCCAGTCCATTTGCTGACTGTCTTATGTCACCACATTTCTTTGCAGAGGGGAGAATTTCACAGTCTCGGAATGATGTCCTTTATTCCCCCCACCCCACTCTTAGGTTGTGAAGTAAAATAGTGCGGGGAGAGGCAATGGGATCATTTTTTTTATTCAACCAGTATTTACGGAGCCCATCTGCAGACTGGGCACCTTGCTGGAGGCTGCATGCTCCCCAATACCCTGTTGCTGTCTAGTCGATTCTGATTCACAGCAACTCTATAGGACGGAGTAGAACTGCCCCATAGGGTTTCCAAGGAACTGCTGGAGGATATGAACTGCCAAACTTTTCAGAAGCAGCCGACTTGGAAAGACAAGCAAGGACCAGCCTGCCAAGCTCACGTTCCTACAGGCTGAATGAAGTCTCCACTGGCAGGTAGCACTCTGAATTCTAATTCACCTTCTAAAACTGGAGAAAGAGACACCTGAAAGGATTGGAGGAGACACTTGCCATTGAGTCGATTAGAACTCATGGCGACCCCATGTGTGTCAGAGTAGAACTGTGCTCCATAGGTTTTCAATGGCTGATTTTTTGGAAGTAGATTGCAGGACTTTTTTCCAAGGCAACTGTGGGTAAACTTGAACCTCTAAACTTCTGGTTAGCAGTTGAGCGCATAAACTTTTTGCACCATCCAGGGACTTGGAGGGTGTACATAGGGCCAGAAAATGTTCCTGTTCCTACCAACTAGAGTGATAAATTGTGTGTCAATAGATAGAATACACAGAAGGAATTTATGTCAGTTGTGAGGAAAAATTAGCCCTAGACTAAATGCTGCCTACTCCCTCTTACCAAAGACTAAAAGTAAGACCTAAACGACTAAAACAATTTCCAAGTAACTAAAGGGCATCCTGCAGCAAAGCTCTAAATTATTTATAAGACACAAAAATACCCAGCATATGAAAAGATAAAATGTGTAATATCTGGCATCCAATAAAAAATTAGCAGGCATTCAAAGAAGCAGGAGAAAAATGACCCATCAGGTAGAGAAAAATACATAATCAAAAGTGACCCAGAAAGGCACAGATGATAGAATTAGGTGATAATGGCATTTAAAACATTATTATAACTTTATTTCAAGTGTTGAAGAAACTAAAAAAAAAAAAAAGATTGAACATGTTAAGTAGAGACATGGAAGATATTAAAACACACACACAAATCGGACTTCAGAGATGAAAACTATGACGTCTGACATGATAAATACAAAGAATGGCACTAACAGCAAATTCAAAAAAAGAAAACCTACTGCCACCGAGTCGATTTCTAGTCATAGTGATCCTACAGGACAGAGTAGAACTGCCCCATAAGGTTTCTAAGGCTGTAAATCTTTACGGAAGCTAATTACCACATATTTCTCCCACAGAGTGGCTGGTGAGTTTGAACCATTGACCTTTTGATTAGCACCTGAGCACTTTAACCACTATGCCACCAGGGCTCAACAGCACAGGAAAAAAATCCACTGCGGTCAAGTCAATTTCTACTCCTAGCAACCCCACAGGGTTTCCAAGGCTGTAAATCTCTATGGAAGCAGACTGCTGGTGGTTTCAAACCATTGACCTTTCCGTTAATGGTGAAGTGCTTTAACTACTGTGCCACCAGGGCCCAGTTAGACAGTGCCAAAACCCAAAAATCCATTTTCATCAAGTTGATTCTGACTCATAGACAGTGCAGCAAAAAAAAAAAAAAAAAAAAAGAGAGAAAAAAGAAAAATTGGTGAACTTGAAAACATAGCAATAGCAAATCGTCCAAAATGAAACTCGGAGGAAAAAGAAGACGGAAAAACAATGCACGAGTATCAGTGAGACTTGGGTCAGGTTCAGAGCAGTCTAATAAGTGTACATTGGAGCCATCGAAGGAGAATCTGGGGAAAGAGGCTAACAGAAAAATTATGTGAAGAAATCTTAGCCAAAATTTTTCTAAATTTAATGAGAACGATAAGCTTACAGACTGTAGAAGCTCAATGAACCATAATCACAAGAAACATGAAGGAAGCTACATTAAAGCACATTATAACCAAATTGCATAAACCCAGGGATAAGGAGGAAATCTTCAAAACAGCAGGTGTAGACAGGCACATTGTATACAGAAAACCAAGGGTGGAAATGAGGAAGCCAGAAGACAAAGGAACAGCATTTTAAAGTGCTGACAGGGGGAAAAAAAAAAAAAAGCCAACCTAGAATTGTATTCCCAGTGAAAATATCTTTCTAAATTTTAGGTGAATGAAGACTTTTCAGATATACCAAAGCTGAAAGAGTTCATCACCAACAGACTTACGTTACAAAAAAAAGAGAGAGGTTAACTAGAACTTCTCTAAATAGAAGGAAGACGACGCCAAATGAAGATCGATACGTACACAAAGGAATGAAACACACCAGAAATGTGAGTCAATATAAAACTTTTTCTTATTAATTGAATATTTTAAGATATTTTTGAATGTTTAGAGCAAAAACAATGCCAATGAATTGCGGTATTTATAACCAAGAAAAGTAAAATGTATGATAATAAAAGCGCAAAGACTGGGAATGGAGAAAGGAAAGTGCGCTGTTAATAAGGTTCTTCAATTATACCTGAAGTAATACAAATTAAATTAGACAGTGATAGGTTACAGAGGAACACTCGAAACCATAAAGCAACCACTGGCACACACACACAATAAAGATTAAGCTATAAGATCCAGACATATGCTCATGTCATCCTAGGCTTTGCTACTAGATAACCAACCTGTAAGTAGTGCCAAGCACAGGCCAGACCTGCCTTCTCTATCAGGTTATGGGTTCCCACTTCCATGAACTGAGGGAGTGAACAAGATTACAGCCATTTATTTCAGTTCTACTAGAATAAAGTAAAAAGGGACTCTGTTCATGGTGACACATGATTTGTTTAAGCAAATTTAAGATGAAATAAAGGCATTTGCATCACTGTTTGCTTTAGGCAAGCTGTCACAGAAAAAAAAAAATCAGTCACTAGTGGCTGGAAATGAACTGTATTTTGGCTTTTGAGAAAAATAGCTGATGTATTTCTAATTTTCAATCTTCAGTTTGTTAACAGGAATTTAATACTTTAAAGAAGATTAGACTCTGTAATCTTGCCACAGATGGTCAATTGTAATAAACACAAATGTGACATTCATCCATATGTATGTGGAAATCTGTCTTATGATGATAAAATGTAGATCTTTAAATCAGGAGTGGGAAATATAAAAATATATTTGGTTACACAGATGATATGTTCAGACAAATGTCATGACTAAATTAGAAATTTGTTTTCTAATATTTTTGCTAAGATATTGTCAACTTCTAAAGCAATGGCGTATTATAATGCCTGTTAAATTCAATAATTTTTCATTTTGTCTGATCATGTTTGACAAACATTAATGTTGTGTTAGGTGCTGTTGAGTCGATTCCAACTCATAGCAACCCTATGCGCAATAGAACAAAATACTGCCCAGTCCAGCTCCATCCTCACTGGGCCCATTGTTGCAGCCCCTGTGTCAGTCCATCTCGTTGAGGGTCTTCCTCTTTTCTGCTAACGCTCTACTTTACCAAGCATGATGTCCTTCTCCAGATACTGGGTCCTCCAGATAACATGTCCAAAGTCAGTGAGACGAAGTCTCGCCATCCTTGCTTCTAGGAGAATTCTGGCTGTACTTCTCCCAAGAGAGATTAGTTCGTTCTTTGGGCAGTCCATGGTATATTCAGTATTCTTCACCAACACAGTAATTCAAATGCATCAATTCTTTTTTGGTCTTTCTTATTCATTGTCCAGCTTTTACATGCGTATGAGGCAATTGAAAAGACCATGGCTTGCCTCAGGCACACCTTAGTTCTCAAAGTGACATCTTTGCTTTTGAACATTTTAAAGAGGTCTTCTGTAGCAGGTATACCCAATGCAAAACATCTGATTTCTTGGCCACTGCTTCCATGGGCATTGACTGTGGATCCAAGTAAAATGAAATCTTTGACATCAATATTTTCTCTGTTTATCATAATGTTGCTTATTGGTCCAGTTGTGAGGAGTTTTGTTTTATGTTATGGTATAATCAGTATAATGAAGGCTGTGGTCTTTGAGCTTCTTCAGTAAGTACTTTAAGTCCTCTTCACTTTCAGCAAAGCAAAGTTGTGTCATCTGCATATTGCACGTTGTCAATGAGTCTTACTCCCGTCCTGATGCTGCATTCTTCTTCACGAAGTCAAGTCTCTTGGATTGTTTGAATAAACAGATTGAATTAGCATGGTGAAAGGATACAACCCTGATGCACACCTTTCTTGATTTTAACCCATACAGTATCCCCTTATTCTTTTTGAACGACTGCCTCTTGGTCTAAGTACAGGTTCCTCATGAGCACATTTAAGTGTTCTGGAATTCCCATTCTTCACAATGTTATCCATAATTTGTTATGAGTCACACGGTTGAAAGCCTTTGCATAGTCAATAATACACAGGTAAACATCTTTCCGGGATTCTCTACTTTCAGCCAAGATCCATCTGACTTCAGCAATGGTATCCCTCGTTACATCTCCTCCTCTAAATCTGGCTTGAGTTTCTGGCAGTTCCCCGTCGAGGTACTGCTGCAACCGTTTTTGAATTATCTTCAGCATAATTTTATTTGAATGTGATATTAATGAAATTTGTTAAAATTCTATTATTTTATTATTACAACACCTTAATATCTTAATTTATCTTAATTTACTTCATTTAATTCCATATATATCTGATTCTGGCTTTAAAAATGGCAACAGTAATCAGATAAGAAGTGTAACATTTTGCAAAATTGATTCATTTTGGAAAACATTTTAAGTTAATTCCTGCAGATGGTGCTGCTGCTGACAACCTTTATGCTAATGCCTCTCGTGCCCTTTGGGGGGAAATTAGAAAGAACTAAGTGGACTTTCAAGAATCTAAGAAAAATGGTCTGTAACTATACTAAATATTTTTTTCACAGTTTTCTAGAATTTTTCACCCACTGCGAAGTTTCAGGAGAGTGTGAATATAAATCTGTTGCCAGAAAGTAAGAAATAAAAAGCGAAATGGTACGCGGTTACCTCCAAGAAACATTTACCATCTGTTATGGATTGAATTGTGTTCCCCAAATAAATGTGTTGAAGTCCTAACCCCTGTACCTATGAATGTGACCTTTCTTGGAAACGGGATCTTTGAAGATGTTATCAGTTAAATCCACAGGAAGTCATACTTGAGTAGGGTGGGTTTTAATCCCATATAAGTGGTGCCCTTATTAAGGAGGAGTAGCGGCACACAGACAGAGGGGAGATGGCCCTGTGAAGATGCATCTACAAGCAGCAAAGGAATGCCAAGGGTCGCTGGCCGTGTCAGAAGTTGGAGAGAGGTGTGGAACGGCTCCTTTCAGAGCCCTCAGAAGGAATCAACACCGCTGATAACGCTGCTTTGGACTTGTAGCCCCCCAAACTGTGAGACAATAACCTCTGTTAGTCAAACCACCCACTTTATGGTATTTTGTTACAGTGGCCTGGGGAAACTAAGATACAATCACGATGATTAAAAAGTAATTTTGAATGATAATTTTAGACTTTTCACACTTTCGTGTGATCAGACAGCCTGCTGCTGCATTTATATCCCAAACAATTAAACGATTGGTATGTAAATAATATCTAAAATAAAAGTCATCAGGCCTTTGTGTATTCTAGCTTAAATCCAAGTAAACCCTAAAACTTTAGGGAACAAAAGGTCCTGGATGAGTTAATCCCTCTTAATTACAGAAGTTAGAAGCCCTTCCACAAGGTCAAACCAGTGCTTATTCCCCCTCAATCTGTTGCTGCCGCCTTGATTCCACTCATCATGACCCCACGTGTTACAAAGTAGAACTGAGCTCCACAAGGTTTTCTTGGCTGTAATCTTGACTATAATCTTCAAGGAAGCAGATCACCAGGCCTTTCTTCTGAGGGGACGCTGGGTGGGTTTGAACCACCAACCTTTCAGTTAGTAGACAAGCACAAATTGTGCCACCCAGGGAGCTATAGCCCACCTAAGCTTCACCAAAAATGCAGCGTGAGGCTTTTAAAACTTTCCGAGTGTCTAAAAGTCTTTGACTTCGTTCTATTCTTGTATGTTCTCTTTAATTCTATTTTAAGGGAATATTTATGCCTTCCACACACTGAACATTGTAGAAATTATTCCTGCTTATGAAAGAAACGGTCCCATTGACCATGGTTATCTTGGACAAGGCATGGAGATTCAGGAGAACACAAGGCCATTGACCCAGAACGCTGAATGACTGTATTGCAAATCGTGCTGGGTCTGCAGGCACCGTGTGTGTCCGTGTTTACTCCCCACTGCTGTAGCCGAGAGCCAGTTTCAGTGTCTGTCTCATCAACCCAGAGGCAGCCCAGAGGAAAAGAAACCGTTTATACTTGCACCCCTTTCGGTTCCAAGCATTATCAGTGAGGTAATGATGAAATGCCTCCCCCAGCTCCCTAGGCAGAGCGTTGCCACAGCAACACATCATCACAGAAAGTTCATCAATTCGCCTGGTTATTTCAAACCAGCAGACAGCTCACATGTTAGGAAAGTTCTTTCTCTTAACTTGTAACTGAACAGATGAATTAAATTGGTTCCGGCGCTGTAAACTTATAGTTCATAGAGTAAAGGAGAATTAAAACAAAGAACAGACCCACTTCTCTAGTGTGTGCCCGAAAAGGAGATTTTAATGAATTCAGCTATCACATTCAGCTAATGGCTTATTTTTCCCCAAAAAATGTGTTAGCCGGTTTAAACATTGCTAATTGTAAATCATATACAATAGTGTTTTAACCCAAAGTGTCCTGATAACCACGTCTCCGTATCCCTACCCTTGCATATAAAGCCCACAGAGGGAGGCACTGGGGGCGGAGCCTGCCCGCTCCCTGGGATGGCGGGGGCGGAGCCTGCCCGCTCCCTGGGATGGCGGGGGCGGAGCCTGCCCGCTGCCTGGGATGGCGGGGGCGGGGCCTGCCCGCTGCCTGGGATGGCGGGGGCGGAGCCTGCCCGCTCCCTGGGATGGCGGGGGCGGAGCCTGCCTGCTCCCTGGGATGGCGGGGGCGGAGCCTGCTGCTCCCTGGGATTGCACTAGTGTCTGGAGCAGAGCCTGGCACATTGTAGGTGCCTGGCTCAGTGCGGGGACCCCAGGCCCAGATGCTCCAACTCTCACAGGCTCTGAAGCCAAGCGCAGGTTGCTAGCATGTGTGTGTCCCCGTCCCTCTTCTCCAAAACAGATGCAGCCTCAGGCCCAGCTCACAGGGCCCGGGCTTCTAGAGAGGTTGTCTGTGCAAAGCACGCGGACGGCACTTAGCACATGTTGTTGTTGTTGCTGCTGTCAAGTGGGCCCCTGACTCAAGGTGACCCCCTGCGCTGTGGAACGAAACGCTGCCCGGTCCTGCACCATCCTCACGATCGGTTGCAGATCAGACCGTTGTGACCCATGGGGCTTCTTTCCAGTGGCTGATTTTCAGAAACAGATCGCCAGCCCTTTCTGCCTAGTTCATCTTAGTCCGGAAGCTCTGCTGACGCCTCTTTGGCGTCATCCGCTGACCGACCGGTGGTGGCTGTGCGTGAGGTGCATTGTCCAGGAACGGACTCTGGGTCTGTCACGTGGGAGGCACTGAGCCACCACGGCCTCGCCTCACACATAGGGCGCGCTAGATAAGCACTTGCTGTTATTGTTTTCTTGCTACCATTCAGTTTGCAGAGTACAAGCCCTATGCAAATCTTGTCTAAAATGATCACCCTCCCAGCCTCTGCCAGCTCTCACCGCGTAAGTGGGAAGGGAAAAGAAAGGAGGGGGAGCTACGGGAACCACAAAGTGGAACCACTCAAACATGACTGACTATAAATATTTCTGGGGGTTATTGCTGAGTGTAAGTGACTTCTGCTGCCTTGAGGAAAACAAACAAAAATCCTGCTTTCCGTACCCTAAATCAGAAACTACTATCTTACAAGAAATTTGCCACTACATTTCCTGTGAATGGAAACCAAACTGTATTTAAAACGAGAGCACAATCAATGCAGTCCTTTGGGCATCTTTTCTAACCCTCAGCTAACCCCGCAGGTTAAATGTAACTCCAGCCAGACCAAAGGTCACTCTGCTGAGGGGGCCATCCAGGACTCGGAAAGGAAATCACCTGCCGCAGGTTTACTGCGTCTAAATTACAGAACCACCACCCTGCTGGCAACGTCCGCAGCCCCTCTGACAGGCGCCGGGCAGGAAAAGGGAGTCTAAATGACCCTCTCCCCCCGATGGATGGAGTTTATACCGTGTCTGGTCCCAATAGCGTGGGATCTGGGGTGGGAGGGTTAAGAAAAATCTACTCTAAGCATTTTTGTTGTTGTTGTGAGGTGCCGTGGAATTGGTTCCAACTCATAGCGACCCTACGTCCTGATTTGGACTCCCAGCCTCCAGAACTGTGTGACAGTGAAGTTTCTGTTCTTGGAAGCTACCCGCTTTGTGGTATTTTGTTGGCAGCTCTAGAAGACTACGACGCCTGCGTTTTCTCAACAGATAGTCAGCTGACAGAGAAGCCTTAGTGAATGAATACATGAAGACCACTCAGTTCTGAAATCAGTCCTCATGAGCCAGTCCTTGGAGCTCAGGATTGAACTCTTATCTTTCAGTTTTCCTGGTTAATGATAAGGCCTTGCAGAAGGATAATCACATTAAAAATATGCAACACTTATTAAAAATATGCAACACTTATTTAGACAACTTGAGGTGTCCAGAGAACATATGTTGCCCTAAATTTCTGTGCACCCCTCTTACTGCCCACTCAGCTGGAAATTACCTGAGCCATGAGAAGCCGATGGGGTAGGGGGGAAATGTGGAAAGGAAGAAGTGCCCGGAGGATAGTTCTCAGACTCTGGTGACTCCAAACATCACTCAGGTAGATTCCTGAAAGGGAAATTCCCAGGTCTGGCCACAGAGACTGAGATTTGGGAGGCCTGTGGTGGGGCCGAGGTGGTGCAAATGGTTAGTGCTCGGCTGATAGCTAAAAGATTGACAGTCCGAACCCACCCAGCAACCCCCCAAAGAAGAAAGGCCTGGTGATCTGCTTCTGTAAAGATTACAGCCAAGAAAACCCTCTGGAGTCGTTCTACCCTGCAACAGATGGGGTTGCCGTAAGTCGGAATCCACTCGACAGCACAAGATAACAGCAACAAACTAGGGATCAAAAGCATCAAAAAGTGTTAACAAGAATTCAGAGGGACTCTAACGCAACTGGTCTAGGACGATTCTTTGACAAACAGCTAGGGACTGTTGATTTTTGTCCATGTTAGCAAAGGAGTTAACAGTAAGGTCACTGACGGGTGAGCTTTGAGACATGATGGTATTTCTTAACATCCTTAAGCCCCATGACCACCTTTATATAAAAACTTAACACAGTGCCATGAATGCGCTTTACTGTGCATAAGGTGTTTTTACAAGGGTGAGGAGGAGGAAGAAGAGGATGATGATTATGAGGTCAGTGCCATGGCCAAGGGCCCCTCTTCATTCCAGAAGCTCTTCTTTCCATACATTAAAAAACAGCTCTTAAAGCTTCAGAGACACATTCAAGCTCCCTGAGGGACTAATGTCTGGGCTGAGGGCTGGGGACCATGGTCTCAAGGACATCTAATTCAATTGGTATAACATGGTTTATAAAGAAAATGTTCTACATTCTACTTTGGTGAGTAGTGTCTGGGGTCTTAAAAGCTTGTGAGCAGCCATCTAAGATACTCCACTGGTCCCACCCCATGTAGAGCAAGAGAGAATGAAGAAAACCAAAGACACAAGGGAAAGATGAGTCCAAAGGACTAATGGATCACAACAACCACAGCCTCCACTACACTGAGTCCAGCACAACTAGATGGTGCCCGGCTACCACCAACAACTGCTCTGACGGGAATCTCAATAGAGGGTCCCAGACAGAGCTGGAGAAAAATGGAGAACAAAATTCTAACTCACAAGAAAAGACCAGACTTACTGATCTGACAGAGATTGGAGAAACCCCAAGAGTATGACCCCTGGACAGCCTTTTTACTCAGTACTGAAGTCACTCCTGAGGTTCATCCCTCAGCTAAAGATTAGACAGGCACAAAAAAACAAAACAAGACTAAATGGGCACACCAGCTCAGGGGCAAGGATGAGAAGGCAGGAGAGGACAGGAAAGTTGTTAATGGGGAGCCCAAGGTTGAGAAGGGGAGAGTGTTGATATGTCGTGGGGTTGGCAGGCAATGTCACAAAACAATATGTGTATTAACTGTTTAATGAGAAACTAATTCACTCTGTAAACCTTCGTATAAAGTATAATTAAAAAGAAATCTATTGTAAGATGTTGAGAAGAAAAAATAAGATAAAAAGTAGCCCTTAAATTCTATAGAAGAATCCCAAACAAAAGGTGGGAAATGTGGAACAGAATTTCAAATTCTCATAAAATCCAGAATACCTGGAGCCATGGAGGCTGGATGAACCCCTAGAACTTATGCCCTGAATTAATCTTTAAATTTTAAAACAGAAATATCCCCTGAAGACTTCTTTAAACCGTAGTTTAGTTTAACTAGTAAAGAACGTCTGCTTTGATCATTATTCTGTTTTAAAGAATTATCTACATGAGATCAAACTGATGACAGCGACTCGAAAGGTTAGAAAGGAAGCTTAGGGGGCAGTGAGTTTATGTAACGTTGTCGTCAGGTGCAGCAGAGTTGGTTCCGACTCATAGCGACTCTGCACACAACAGAACAAAACACTGCCCAGTCCTGTGCGTCCTTACAAACATTGTTATGCTTGAGCCTTGTTGCAGCCACTTTGTAGGTTCAGAACCACCAACCTTTAGGTTAGTAGTTGAGTTCAAACCATTTGTGCCATCCAGATACCTACGGGTGCCCTTAGCAAGGGCTAAACAACTGGTGAAAGGTGTTGGATGGATGCAAAGCAGCTATCTGTTCGTCCATCTACCCATCCACCCTCACCATCCTCATTAGCATTATTTTAGCTAAAACCAAGTATCAAAAAACTTGATGTGTCAGAGCATTCAGTGCACATTTTGGATTTCGGAGTGTTAGTTGTGGTTTTTTCATAGATCTCATTATCAGGTTACGTTTCCTTCCATTTCTAGTTAGTTGGTCTTTGCAAATGTAAAATATGTTTACATTTTTTAGTCATTTTGAGATTAAAGCAAAGTTCAGGTTGAAGTCCTAATTATCTGGTTTTAGCCTGCATCCTGAGCCCTAGCAGAATATAATAAAACCAGTGAATCATGCAACCCTTTCAGAATCAAACTTCACGTGAGAGAGGAGAAAGGAAAATTTGGTTAAGAAAAAAGATTTCCTTATTTAGAGAATGTATAAAGCATTACTACTCCGTGAGGCTAAAACACTGGGCCTTGTCTTTCTGCAATCACAGGAGGCACTTAAATTGATACTGGCTGAGCCAGTGGCAGTTGGCATCCATAGGCACAGATCACTTAAAGGGCTTTTTATGGACAGCATTTTTCATGAATTTTTGCCAGTGATACATTGTCCTGTAGTTAATTATTTGAATGCCTAAAATTCTTTCTGGAATTTTGGGGAGAATATGACCCTTAGTATTATGTGTTCTAAGCTTAATTAGTGGGTTTTAGAGCATAATGTAGAGCCTCGTTGATATGGATAGTTAATTAATTTTTAAAAATTGACCATGTCCTTAGCAAAAGAACACATGTTCAAAGTGAAGAACGGTTTTGACAACAGAGGATTTGACTTGTCCTTGGCAAATGAGACCTTTAGGGGGTGATCTTAGTTCTTCGGCCCTTAGGGTTCAATGCATCAAATCTGTTCATGAGACAGTCTCCAAATTCAGGTGGGATATGCTCAATGTCATGTTTTGGCTCTCTTGGACTTGTTTTAGTTTTCTTTCTTCTTCAGCTTGAACTTGCTTATGAGCAATTGATGGTCTGTTCTGCAGTTGGCCCCTGGCCTTGTTCTGACTAATGGTATTGAGCTTCTCCATTGTCTCTTTCCACAGATGTAGTCAATTTGATTCCTGTATATTCCATCTGGGGAAGTCCATCTGCATAGTCACCATGTATGTTGCTATGTTCTGTCATCAAGGCTACCACGTGTCTGTCAGTTTGTCCTGCTGTGGTAGCTTGAATGTTGCTGTGATGCTTCTCCTGATTCAGCCAACTGCAGGGGCTGGCAAACCCAAAACTGGCAAGTTAGAGAGCAGGGCTCTTGCTCACAAGCTCCCAAGATCCACAGGCAGGTAAGCTGCTAGCTGAGGTCCCAAGAACTGGAGGCCAGATGAACAGGAGCCAGCTGCAGGATCCAGCACAAGCAAAAAGTCCCTGAGCCTTGCCAGAATGTCTGCTTATATTCAGTGCAGGTCACACACCCAAGGAAATTCCCTTTCAAATGATTGGCTACTCACAGCAGATTCCATCATGGGGGTGATCACATCACATATCAAATCACAACAGGGAAGTGATGACAACTTTATATGACTGCCAAAACACTAAGAATCATGGCCCAGCCAAGTTGACACAAAATCTTAACCATTACACTATGGAAAATGAGCCCCTCAGGTTGGAACACACTCAAAATATGACTGGGGAAATGCTGCCACCTCAAAGTAGAGTTAATCTTAGCGACGTGGATGGAGTCAAGCTTTTGTGACCTTCATTTGTTGATGTGGCATGACTCAAAATGGGAAGAAACAGCTGCCAACATCCATTAATAATCAGAATGTGGAATGTACAAAGTATGAATCTAGGAAAATCGGCAGTCATCAAAACTGAAATGGAAAGCATAAACATTGATATCCTAGGCATTAGTGGGCTGAAATGGACTAGTATTTGCCATTTTTAATTGAACAATCATATGGTCTACTATGCCAGAAATGACAAATTGAAGAGGAATGATGTCACATTCATTGTCAAAAAGAACATTTCAAGATCTATCCTGAAGTACGATGCTGTCCATAATAGAATAATATTCATTTGCCTACAAGGAAGACCAGTTAATATGACTATTATTCAAATTTACGCACCAACCACTAAGGCCAAAGATGAAGAAACTGAAGATTTTTACGAACTTCTGCAGTCTGAAATTGATTGAACATGCAATCAAGGTGCATTGATAATTACTGATGATTTGTTCTGTTCTTAGACCTCTCAAATCTCTTCTTTTTATTATTTAAGGAATCTGTTGATTCCTATATCCCCTCTAAAGGTTTAATTAAAGAAGTGATAGCTGATACTAATACCAGACAAAGACATCACAAAGAAACTACAAACCAATATCTCATGAATATAGATACAAAATTCCTCAAGACAATACTAGCAAATAGAATCAAACAACACATTAGAAAGGATTATATACCAGGACAGAGTGAGATTGATTCCAGAATGCAAGATTGGTTTAATATCCAAAAATTAAGTCATGTAATTAATACACCATATCAACAGAAAAAAGGGCAAAAATGACATGACCTTCTCAAAAAAATTCAGAAAAAGCATTTGAGAAAATCCACTACCCCTCCATGATGACAACACCTAATAAACTAGAAATACAAGGTATTGTGGATTGAATTGTGTCCCCCAAAAATGTGTGTCAATTTGGTGAGGCCATGATTCCCAGTATTGTGCGATTTTCCACTATTTTGTTATCTGATGTGATTTTCCTATGTGCTGTAAATCCTATCTCTATGACATTAATGAGATGGGATTAGCGGCAGTTATGTGGACTCAGTCTATAAGATTAATCTACAATTTAAGCCAATCTCTTTTGAGATATAAAAGAGAGAAGAGAGCAGAGAGACAGGGGGACCTCATACCACCAAGAAAGCAGCACCGGGAGCAGAGCGCTTCCTTTGGACCTGAAGTTCCTGCACTGAGAAGCTCCTAGTCCAGAGGAAGATTGATGACAAGGACACCCAATCCAGAGCTGACAGAGAGAGAAACCCTTGCCCTGGAGGTGATGCCCTGAACTTGGACCTTAACCTACTAGTCTGTAAGATAATAAACTCCTCTTCATTAAAGCCATGCACTTGTAGTATTTCTGTTATAGCAGCACTAGATGACTAAGACACAAAGGAACTTCCTCAGCCTGATAAAGAGTAT
This sequence comes from Trichechus manatus latirostris, assembly GCF_000243295.1. Lineage (NCBI taxonomy): Eukaryota > Metazoa > Chordata > Mammalia > Sirenia > Trichechidae > Trichechus > Trichechus manatus. Next base: position 3,102,445 of record NW_004444008.1, on the reverse strand, counting down.
CACACTTTTACACAAATAACACATACCTTCTGTGTTTGTTTACTGGCCACACCCTCCCCCGTGAAGTATTTTTGTAAGCATACTATGCTACTTTTTCATGACTGTAGTTATGAAACAGTAGTTCTGAAAAAAACAAAGCTAAAGTAAGACTTAATGGTGAAAGACAGAATGTCTCTCTCCTAAAATAAAAAAAACAAGACAAGGATGCTCATTCTCATTACTTCTGTTCAGCAATGGAGGTTCAGTACTGGAGGTTCTAGCCAGGACAATTAGAAAAGAAAATGAAATAAAATACATTCAGATTGGAAAGGAACAGTAAAACTATTTAGCAGATTATAGAATCTTGTATATAAAAAATATTAAGGTATCTACTAACAAACTATTAGAACTAATAAAAGAGTTCATTAGGCTTGCATGATATCGATTCAATATACAAAAATGAAATCTGTTTATATACGCCAGCAATGAAGGGTCTGAAAATGGAATTAAGAAATTCTATTTACAATAGCATCCAAAGGAATAAATTCTTAAAAACAAATGTAACAAAAGAACTGCAAAACTTATAGTCTTAAAAATAGAAAACTTTGTTGGAAGAAAATAAAGAAGACTAAGTAAATGAATTGACGCAGTGGCTGCAATAATGGGCTCAAACATTGCAACGATTGTGAGAATGGTGCAGGACCAGGCACTGTTTCTTTCTGTTGTTCACAGGGTGCCTATGAATCTGAACCAACTCCATTACATCTAACAACAACAAAAACAAGTAAATGGAAGCATTCCACGTTCTTGGATAAGAAGGCTTACTAATATTAAGATAATGACAATACTCCCCCAATTGATCTATATATCCACTGCAATACTTTTGAAAATTTCAGCGGGCTTCTTTGCAAAAACTGAACCACTGATCCTAAAATTCATATGGAAATAGAAGAGACCTTTAATATCCAAAACAACCTTAAAAATGAAGAATAAATCTGGAGAATTCACACTTTCCAATTTTAAAACTTACTATAAAGCCATAGTAATCAAGATAGTGTGATACTGGCATAAAAATAGACATATAGGACAATAAAATATAATGACATTTCCAATAAACTCACATGTACCATCAACTGATTTTCAACAAGATGCTAAGACAATTCAATGGGAAAATAATAGTCTTTTTAAAAATAATTTATTTTATTTTTGCTATTGTTGTTGAGAATATACCCAGCAGAACGTACACCAATTCAACAATTTCTACACGGAGACTAGATGAACTTCTGAAACTATTGCTCTGGAATAATCTTTAAACCTTAAACAATAAATATCCCCTGAAGGCTTTCCAAATCCAAACAATAGTTTAGCTTAACTAGTAAAGAACGTCTGCCTTGAGCATAGTGCTCTTTTAAGAACTATCGAGAGGCGTGGCCAACATGGCGGAGTAGTCTGACACTTACTATATCCCTCTTACAACAAAGACCTGGAAAGACAAGTGATTTGATTGTATATGAATATCTAGGAGCCCTGAACAAGGCAAAATTGAGGAATCAGACTGAGTGGCGGCGGGAGAGGGAGATGATTTGGAAGAAGTGAAGAGTGCCAGAGCCGTGGCGGTGAAACTGCAGCTCTACAACTTCGCCAAGTCCACAGTGAAGCAGGCAAACAGCTGTGCTGTGTGCGCACTCGGGAAGCAGTTTGCACATCGAGAGAGACACGGCAGCAGAGATTCTGCTTGGACACTATGAACCAGTGAAAAGCAGCTCCCAAGTGGCTAAAGATAAGTACATGTGCGTGGCCTTTCGAGGGAATTTCAAAAAAAAAAAGACCATTTGGGAAAAACCTCTCTCCCGTTTACCTCCTCCCACCGTGCTCTGCACCAGGAGTCTGCTGGGCTGAAAGTAGATCCCAAAAGGTGCCCTGAACCATTCTTCTGGCCTTGGAGAGGGAACAAATAAGCTACTGGCTCCCCTAAGGCAGGAACACAGGGTTGGCACAGCTCCTTTGCTAGGCATAGGCATAAGGGGACCGCAGACTCTGAGTGCCTTACGCCCCTGTATAGACTTGTGGGGACTCATCTGAACAGCGTTAGCCCTCCCTACCACAGTACAACAGGGCAAAAATCTGAAGTTTAACTTCAACTGTTTCAGCTGTGAAGTGGCAGATTTGTGACCTTTGAAACAGCCCTGCCCCTTAAGTAGGCACTTTTATCGATCTGCAACAGGGGCTTGAGGACTGGTGGCAGTCACCTAAACCTCCTAGTCACCTGCTACAGGAGTCCAAGGAAAAGTGGTGCCCTCGAGTCTTTACAGCCAACAGAGTGGGGTGCTCATAGTCCAGCTGCAAAACTCACCTACCTACTCACCCTAGAGAATAGGGACACACTTTCCTTTCAGACTCTCAGGGGCAGCCGTCAGTCCCCAGCCTGGATCAGCACGTGATCCCCTACCACAGCCAGAGGCCAGTTCCTGCACCAATCACCCATGACTCTCTAGGACTGTGGATGAGAGTCTGCACCACAGACTTGGTGACTGACTGCCTAGACACCTGAGCTGAACCCATATAGGAAAATTTAATGGACTCCTGTGTATACTTACATAGTTACAGAACTAACTACCTGGTGACAAGATGTTAGCGATTCAAAGGTGCCAATAATCAAACTAGTGCACATGAGCAGCCTATTGGGGCATATCAAAACAAGAAGCTAGGACTCACTAAACAAATATAAAATAAAATTATAATAAATTATTGATGGCTCAGAGACAACAGTCAATATAAAATCACATAAAGATACAGTCCATGATGGCTTCCGCAAGCTCCCAAAATAAAGAATCAATAAATTCTCTGGAGGAAGAGAATTTCTTGGAATTACCAGAGGCAGAATACAAAAGATTAATATATAGAACTCTTCTGGAAATTTGCAGAAAAAGAGACAGGGAATGTACGTACAGACAAAGTAGCAGCTGAACTTAAAAAGTTATTCAAGAACATAATGACAAGTTTAATAGGCTGCAAGAGTCCATAGAGAGACAGCAATCAGAAATCCAGAAGATTAACAATAAAATTTTAGAATTATACAACCCAATAGAAAGTCATGGAAGCAGAATTGAGTCAGTAGAAGTTAGAATTAGTGACATTGAAGATAAAGCTCTTGACACCAACTTATCTGAGGAAAAATCAGAAAAAAAAAATTAAAAAGAATGAAGAAACTCTAAGAGTCATGTGGGACTCTAGCAAGAGAAATAACCTATGAGTGATTGGAGTACCAGAACAGGGGAATAACAGAAAATACAGAGAAAATTGTTGAAGATTTGTTGACAGAAAACTTCCC
>NW_004444008.1:3098084-3099035 GCF_000243295.1 Trichechus manatus latirostris | reverse complement strand
CATATTATAATCAAACTTACCAAAACCAAAGATAGAGAATTTTAAGAGCAGCTAGGGATAAAAGAAAAGTCATCTACAAAGGAGAGTCAATTAGAATAAGCTTGGGTTACTCAGCAGAAACCATGCAGGCTAGAAGGCAATGGGATGACATATTTAAAGCCTTGAAGGAAAATAACTGTCAGTCAATAATTATATATCCAGGAAAACTGTCTCTCAAATATGATGGCAAAATTAGGGCATTTACAGAGAAACAGAATTTCAGGGAATTTGCAAAAACCAAACCAAAATTACAAGAAACACTAAAGGGAGTCCTACGGTTAGATAATCCATAACACCAGCTAACAACACAAGACTAGAACAGAGGACAGAGCAACCAGATATTGACTCAGATACGGAAGTCTAAAATACATCAAAGCTAAAACATTGAAAATAGGGAAACAGACATCAATATGTAAAAAAGGATAATATTAAAACAAAATAGAGGGACTTAAAAAATGGAGACATTGATTTTCTATATGGAGGTGAAATTAAGGCAATACAAATTAATAAAAGACTGCTACAAACTTAGAAAAATAGGGATAAATATCAAGGTAACCACAAAGGAATCTAACAATCCTACAAATCAAAATCAAAAAAAAGAAAAACATAAAGACACAGCAAACACAAAGTATACAACAATGAAAAAGATGAAAAAAATACATAAAGAAAAACAACAGCACAGAAAATTGAGGGGAACAAAGAAACTGTGAACAACGCACAAAAAGAGATATCAGGATGACAGCACTAAACTCATACCTATCAATAATTACACTGAATGTAAATGGACTTAATGCACCAATAAAGAAACAGAGAGTGGCAGATTGGATGAAAAAGCATGATCCATCTATATGCTGCCTACAAGAGACGCACCTTAGACTTAAAGACACAAACAGGCTAAAACTCAAAGGATGG
>NW_004444008.1:3058708-3092080 GCF_000243295.1 Trichechus manatus latirostris | reverse complement strand
GCTATGACAAATCTGATCAGTGTCTAATCTCTAAAATCTACAAGCTACTGCAAAACCTCAACAACAAAAAGACAAATAACCCAATTAAAACACTTCACCAAGGAAGATATTCAGGCGGCTAACAGACACATGAAGAAATGCTCACGATCATTAGCCACCAGAGAAATGCAGATTAAAACTACAATGAGATATCATCTCACCCCAATAAGGCTAGCATTAATCCAAAAAACACAAACTAATAAATGCTGGAGAGGTTGTGCAGAGACTGGAACACTTATACACTGTTGGTGGGAATGTAAAGTGGAAATCGATCTGGCGCTTCCTTGAAAAGCTAGAAATAGAAGTACCATACGATCCAGCTATCCTGCTCCTTGGAATATATCCTAGAGAAACAAGAGCCGTCACACAAATAGATATATGCACACCCATGTTCATGGCAGCACTGTTCACAATAGCAAAAAGATGGAAGCAACCTAGGTGCCCATCAATGGACGAATGGATAAACAAATTATGGTATACCCACAGAATGGAATATTATGCAATGATAAAGAACAATGATGAAGCTGTGAAACATCATATAACATGGTGGAAGCTGGGACTTATTATGCTGAGTGAATTTAGTCAGGCACAGAAGGACAAATACTGTATAAGACCACTATTATAAGAACTCAAGAAAAGGTTTAAACACAGAAGAAAACATTCTTTGATGGTTACAGGCATGGGGAGGGAGGATGAGGGTTAGGTGAAGGGAAGGACAGCACATACTACAGGGGAAGTCAGCACAACTGGACAAAACCAAAGCTAAGAAGTTTCCTGAATACAATCAAATACTTTGAGAGACAGAGTAGCAGGGATGGGGGGTCTGGGAACCATGCTTTCTGGGTACGTCTAGGTCAATTGGCATAACAAAGCTTATTAAGAAAATGTTCTGCATCCTACTTTGGTGACTGGCGTCTGGGGTCTTAAAAGCTTGCAAGTGGCCGTCTAAGATGCAGCAATTGGTCCCAACCACTTGGAGTAAAAGAGAAGGAAGAACACCAAAGATACAAGGAAACTGTTAGCCCAGGAGAAGAAATGGCCACATAAACCAGAGACTTCATCAGCCCGAGACCAGAAGAACTAGATGGTGCCTGGCTACCACCAATGAACGTCCTGATAGGGAACACAAAAGAGGGTCCCTGATGGAGCAGTAGAAGGAGGGCATGCAGAACTCAAATTCTAGTAAGAAGACCAGACTTAACGGTCTGACTGAGACTGGAGGTGCCCGGGAGAGCACGGCCCCTGGACTCTCTATCAGCCCAGAACTAAAACAATTTCTGAGGCCAACTCTTCAGACAGGGATTGGACTGGACTGTGAGACATAAAGTGATACTACTGAAAAGAGTGCCTCTTAGTCAAGTTGATACAAGAGGCCAAAGGGGCAGCTTCTGTCCAGAAGTGAGATGGGAAGGCAGAGAGCGTTAGGAGCTGGTTGAATGATCATGGGGAATCAGGGACAGAAAGGAGAAGTGTGCTGAGCCATTAGGGTCTCATAACAATGTATGTAAAAAAATTTTTTTTTGTATAGGAGACTAACTTGAAATGTAAACTTCGTTTAATTACAACAATAAAAAAAAAAGAATGATCGATATAGGATCAAACTGACAAGAACAACTCGAAAGATTAGATAGAAAGCTTAGGGGGGCAGTGAGTTATATTAACAAGGAAGGACCAGTTCCAGAAAGGAGGGTGAGAATGGTTCACAACTTGAAGATAGTAATCAAGAACAGTCTTTTTAACAAATGGTGCTGGGACAACTGGCTATCCACGTGCAAAAGAATGAACATGAACCCCAGCTCACATCATATTAAAAAAAAATTAACTCAAATGAATCATCCTCCTAAATGTAAAATTGAAAACTTAGATCTTCTAGAAGAAAACACTTGCATAAATCATCATGAATTTGGATTATGGAATAGTTTCTTACATATGACACTTAAAGAACAAGCAACCGAAGAAAAAATAGATAAATTGGATTACATCCAAGTTAAAAACGTTTGTGCTTCAAAGGACACCATCAAGAAGTGAAGTGATAGCCCAAATGGGAGAAAATATTTACAACTCAAATATTTGATAAGGGACTTACATGATGCCCTTTATATGAAATGTCTAGAATAGACAAATTTATAGACAGAAAGTACGTTAGTGTGGAAGGCCTTGTGTGGGAGGTTAGGGGGAATGAGGAGTGACTGATTAACGGTATGGGGTTTATTTTGGAGGTGATTAAAATGTTCTAAAATTGATTGTGGTGATGGTTGCATGTCGCAGCGGCGACGGTAATCGGGACGGCGAAGACAGTAACCAACTGCACAACTCTTACAGAGAAGTGGGGCCAGGAGGGTCACTCTGAGGAGTCGACCCCCACTTCAGTCCCAGGAGTTTATTTTATAGTCAATACAGCAATCAATAGGGCAATTAACAAAACAATGGGCTTTGAGTACGGGCAAGGGAGAAGGAATTCGGGTAAGTCAATCAGTAAAGGGACAATAGGTTTCGGAAAACACATCCAGACAAGTCTTGACATGTTGGAGACAAGTCTCAACATGCTGTGCAGCATAGAGGCCTGTGGGGGCTGCAGTTGTCAATAGTGCAGCCATGTTTAAATGGCATATATCCCCACAGTTGCATAACTCTATGAGTATAGTAAAACCATGGAATTGCACACTTCAAATGGGGGAACTTTATTTTGTGTAAGTCGTATCTCAGTACCACTACTCGTCTATCAGTTTGTCGTACTGTGATGGTTTTTGTGTTGCTGTGATACTGGAAGCTTTGCCACCGGTATTCAAATACCAGCACGGTCACCCATGGTGCACAGTTTTCAGCAGAGCTTCCAGACTAATACAGGCTAGTAAGAAAGATCTGATGACCTACTTCCAAAAATTAGCCAGTTAAAATCTTATGGATCACAACAGAACATTGTCTGACATTGTCCAACTTGCTTGCTTTGGACACACCATCAGGAGGGATGAATTGCTGCAAGAGGACATCATGTGTGGTGAAGCAGAGGGTCAACAAGGTCAAGGGAAACCTTCAATGAGATGATTGGCTCAGTAGCTGCAATGATGGACCTGAAAATGCTACTGTGAGGGTGACCCTGGATCAGGCAATGTTTCATTGTGTTACACATAAGGTCACCATGAGTTGGAGTCAACTCGACAGCAGCTAACAACAACAACTAAAGCTGACATCAATTTTTATTCTAGTACTTACACAAGCACCATCTTGGAAGAGAGACAGATGTCATATCCAGTCATCCCGCAGATGGGATTTATTTGGTTACTGTGTAGTTCATTTCCAAGTATAATTAACTATATTTGCAGTTAAAGCTTTAATATTCATATGCACACAGGAAAACTCATAATAAATTGAGTTTATATGAAGGTGAAAGATAAGATCAAAAGTGTCACAGTGACAGGACCAACGCTGGTTCCTTTAAAAAAATACATTTTACTTTAGGAGTTAATTCACACCCATTATGAAGAAAATGACTACAGCCTTCAGTATGGATTACACCTCAACATAAAGAAAGCAAAGATCCTCACAACTGGACCAATAAGCAACGTCATGATAAACGGAGAAAAGACTGAAGTTGTCAAGAATTTCATTTTACTTGGATCCACAATCGACATCCATGGAAGCAGCAGTCAAGAAATCAAAAGACACATTGCATTGGGCAAATCTGCTTCAAAAGACTACTTTAAAGTGTTGAAAAGCAAAGATGTCACCTTGAAGACTAAGGTGCGCCTGACCCAAGCCATGGTATTTTCAATCGCATCATATGCATGCGAGAGCTGGGCGATGAATAAGGAAGATTGAAGAAGAATTGACACTGAATTGTGGTGTTGGAGAAGAATATTGAATATACCATGGGCTACCAAAAGAGTGAGCAAGTCTGTTTTGGAAGAAGTACAACCAGAATGCTCCTTAGAAGCAAGGATGGCGAGACTATGTCTTACATACTTTGGACATGTTATCAAGAGGGATCAGTCCCTGGAGAAGAACACCAGCTTGGTAAAATAGAGGGTCAGAGAAAAAGAGGAAGACCCTCGTGGAGATGGACTGACACAGTGGCTACAACAATGGGGTCAAGCGTACCAACGATTGTGAGGACGGCGCAGGATCGGGCAGTGTTTTGTTCTATTGTACACGGGGTCGCTATGAGTCGGAACCCACTCGACGGCACCTAACAACGACAACAACATGAAGAAAATAAACACTTGCAGTCTTACAGTGAGTAAAATCCAACCTCTGGAAGCATTTTCTCCCCTGAATTTTTGTCTAAAAACTTCTCATGCAGCCTTAGAATGGACAGAGCAAGCACTTTCAGTTATGTTCAGTTTATACAGTAGTATCATACCTCACGGACTCCTACAGTTCAAAATAAATTTAAAAATCACATAAAAGCTCTTCAAAGACATGCCCAGCATTTTGTAAGGGGAGGAGCAATTGACAAGCTTATATGGTGATAATTATAAACTGGTTTTACAATAGCTAATGAAATAGAAGGAGACAGAGGAACAATTTAATTAGAAGTCTTTATTACCTATAGATCAGCTAAAAAGTATCCTTTTATCATAACACTTGATTCATCTTCAAATAGAAGACAAGCATATCTTCTTACAAGAGAGCTGTCCAGGATAAAATAACTGCTAGAAATTCTGAAGTCTGTTTCTAAATTATCCACTTCTGTAACTGTGGGCCTGCGTTAGACTCGCCTTATAAATATTCCATGTGGAAAGAGGTTGGAATGTTCCTCTGTAGAAGTGACGATTTTGATTTGTGGAATCAATGAGATATGGGGCATTAGAAACATATTTGGGTGAATATTTGTAAAACCTCTTTGGAGTTCTGATATACCGTCTCACACAGAAACAACCATATACTAGCATTTTTATGCAAGTGAGAAGTCAGTAGGTTCACGAAAAGAAAACTAAAACGATTGTACTTTAACAGCAGCAACCGCCATTACACCTAAAAGAGTTGTATCCGAAATTTGTATCTGGCAGGATTTATATGAAAAGACGAGGTCAAGAGACACGGTGTGTTATTTCTTTTGTCCGCGGACTGTAATGTTTTACTATCGGGGCAACTTTCCATCAATACTGCTCAGGCGAGACACGAGAGAGGAGGGCTGGCTGTCTTATCAAATCTAAAACAAAGAAAGCAGACCAAGAAGATACCACCGATTTTGGCTATTCCATAAAGATGGAAGTTGAAGGCCTCTAAAACTAAAATTATCCAGAAACCATATTTAATACAAAGCATATTAAAATATAAGAGTTAATTTTCCTGATTTAATGGAACAATATATTAAATTGTTTCTTAACAGTAAATGTGTCTTTATATTTGTGCCTGACATAAAATAATCATTAAAAAGTAGTCTTACTCTTTGAGTTCAGGTCAATTAGGACTGTCAGGGGAGGCAAGAAAAAGCCAGACTTTAGTTCAAATTTGGCTGTAAAATGACACGCAAGGCAGAAAAGTTATATACAGAAAATGAAGACTTGAGTACATTTCTATTATTCACTGGAATTATTAAATTAAAAATTCATTAAGTTATTAAACTAAAAATTAATTAATTTTTATCATATGAGTGTTCCACATTTGTCCTCTTCTGGGTTGAAGAAACATACCGGAAAACGTTTAGAGTAAGTCTGAATTAAACTTGGGTTTATAATTCCCAGTGAGAAGAAAACAACTGGAATATTAAAGAAGCATTCTAATGTGAGAATATTTGCACTTTAATTCTTGCTATTGCACTTGGTAGTTACAGATTACTTATAAATATTGAGAGAGATCATTGATAGTAGTAACAGCAACAGAATGAGCCCTGGTGGAGTGGTGGTTGAAGTGCTTGGCTGCTTACTAAAAGGTTGGCAGTTCGAACCCACTAGCCGCTTCTGTAAAGATTTTTGTAGTTATTGCTAGGTGCCATCGAGTTGGTTCCAACTTATAGTGCCCTTATGTACAACAGAACGAAACACTCCCCAGTCCTGGGCCATCCTCACAGTCGTTGCTATGCTTGAGCCCATTGTTGCAGCCACGATGTCAATCCATCTCGTTAAGGGTCTTCCTCTTTTTGGATGACCCTGTACTTTACCAAGCATAAGGTCTTCCTCCAGGAACTGATCCCTCCTGATAACATGTCCAAAGTATGTGAGATGAAGTCTCACCATCCTCGCTTCTAAGGAGCGTTCTGGCCGTACTTCTTCCAAGACAGATGTGTTGGTTCTTTTGGCAGTCCATGATATATTCGACATTCTTCACCAATACCGTAACTCAAAGATATCAACTCTTCTTTGGTCTTCCTTATTCATTGCCCAGCTTTTGCATGCATATGAGGTGATTGAAAACATCATGGCTTGGGTTAGGTGCACGTTAGTCTTTAAAGTGTCATCTTTGCTTTTTAACACTTTAAAGACGTCTTTTGCAGTAGATTTGCCCAATGCAATGGGTCGTTTGATTTCTTGACTGCTGCTTCCATGCGTGTTGATTATGGATCCAAGTAAAATGAAATCCTTGACAACTTCAATCTTTTTACATTTATCATGATGTTGCTTATTGGTCCAGTTATGAGAGTTATTTTTTTTTTAATGTTGAGGTATAATCCATACTGAAGGCTGCAGTCTTTGATCTTCAGTCAGTAAGTGCTTCAAGTCTTCTTCACTTTCAGCAAGAAAAATTTGTGTCGTCTTTTTTAGTAAAGCAAAAAGAAAGTTTTATTCGGCATGTATTCAAGAAAGCAAAAGTGGGAAATGGACAAGCACGCTGCCAGAGCCATGTCTGTCCAAGTCCAAAGAATATTACAGAGCCATCAGTATATATTAACTTTACAAATGGGCAAAACTATTAAAAGCTTAGCCTTTTCAGATTGGCTAGAAACTGTGATCCTATTTTGAATTGTCTTTCTTAACAATCATTGGTACAGGTTTCAGTAACGACAGGAGGGTCTTCATTGGTCCAACAAATTTCTATTCACTAAATGCTAACAGAAAAAGAGCAGAAAGTCTTTTGTGTTGTGTTTAATGTGAAAGTTTCCCTAAAAGATATTTTCCAAGATTATCTTAGCTATTATCTTTATACCTCAGGGCCCAGTTGATGTGCCCTTCTGAGTCCTTGTGACCCCAGCTCCAGCTTGGTTACATTCTCTATGCTCAAGGACAGGGAATAATAACTCCGTTATTATTTCCTAGAGCAATCTGCATAAAGAGGTTTTTAATGAGCCGTCCTCCAATCCTGTTGCCCAGTCTTCTTCATACAGTCCAGCTTCTTCTGTAAAGATTACAGCCTTGGAAACCTTACAGGGTAGCTATGAGTCAGAACTGACTCGATGGCAGTGGGTTTTTAACAACAACAGTAAATGTTTCACTTAATTTTCGGTGCCCCAAAGCATCTCACTGGGGCTGCAATGCCGTATTTACCTCCCAAGTCTCATGTACTCAGTCAAGGGAATGTTAGGACTAGTCCCTCACACAGCAGCCTCATCTTACCCTCTTTAGGGGAGTAGTAAATGACTTGAATATTAGGTGCTGGAAGAAAAGTCAGGAATGGGATTTCCACAGTTTTTGAGCTAGCTGCCAATTGTCACTGTTACAGAAGAAATTTCTAGACTAGATAGAACATTGGTTTTGATTGTTTGTTTTTGTTTTTTCCTACGGTGTCATTTTGGAAGTCATACTGATTTCTCTAGAACTGCCCCATAGGGTTTCCAAGGCTGCAATCTTTACGGAAGCAGTGAAGCAGACCGCCACATCTTCCTCCCACAGAGCAGCTGGTGGGTTCAAACCGCGGACTTTTCGGTTAACAGCCGAGCGCTTTAACCACTATGCCACTTACTAATTAGTAGCAAGTAATCATAAAATTGTCACGTTTTCTATTTAAAATATGTTTGGAAGAGAGGAGCGGGAGGGCAGGACACAGCCCCTGGTTATGTTCTCCTTGGTGCTCAGATAAAGCTCTGTGGAAAACGAGCGTGAGTCCCAGCTCCCATCTGCATCCGCACTTTCTCCCCTCCCCCGTGCTGATCCCAACCCCTCGTGCCCTCAGCACCCCCCATATTGGGTGGCCCCTCGCTCTTGCTCCTCCATTCCTCCTCTGTAAGTTGATTCCCGTGTGTAAAGGCCCTGTAAACGTTAAAGAGCAGACACATGGGGTCTCATCTGTGCTGAAAAGTCACTGGAGCACCTTCCAGCAGGTAAGGTAACAAAAACTGGGGTCCTGCTCTGCTTGCTCCTCTTAAAGGCTGTTAACCACAATGGGTCCCGTTTGCTACCCTTGGGATCGTGTCTCTCATCGCTCTTCCTGCCTCTCTGGGGTTTGTGCACTGAGACACTCAGGGGTGGGGAAGTCCTGGCTCAAGAGTGAGCCAGTGCACAGAGCACAGCTAGTTAAAGGGCTGGGAAGAGAAGGGGGGGTTTGTTCTTCTTGTGGGAAATGTACACATCCCACCAGCTCTTTCCTCTGAGCTCCAGAGCGATACCCCGTCAGACTATTTGGCATCTCTATTTGGTCATCTTACAAGCACCTCACATTTTACATTCACTTGATTTTCTTCCAAAATCTATCTCCAAACCTACAGTTTGCCCCATCTCAATAAAGGTCATCAACTGGTACCCAGCTGTCCAAACCAAAAATTCAGGAGTCATTCCTGATTTTATTCATTCCTCACTGTTGACATACTTCCAAATCACACTCTGACTCTGCCTAGTTCTCTCACGCCTCCCTGAAATAGCTCTCACTCAGGCCACCATTGCTCATCACTTGCCAATCTCACCTCCTCCTAAACCTTGTGGATAACTGAGCTAGCTTTGCCTGAAGACTAGTCCTCATTACAAAATTACCACCCAACGGCACATGTGCATTGTCTGCTTACTGTTATGCAATCTGTGAATAAACAGTTAATGATAAAACATAAAAAGATAATAAAATAAATAGATAAATGCATGCATAAAAAGGTAATAAAAAGATAGTAATAGAAGAGTAGAAACTCTACCTAGAATACAAAGTCAGATACAGATGACATGGCTTGAAAATGTGTTTTTTCAAACCTTGGAAAGTAATTATGCTGATTGCAGTGTGAAATGGTTTCAAGTGTCAGGAGCTTGGAATCCCCCACCTGCATCAGGGCATCTAAGAGCCAGCATGATATCCTGGACAGATATTGCATCCTCACCACCCACAAGAGGGCATGTCCAGTGAAACACTGGGGTACTCAACGCTCCACATTCACTGGACGTTCTTTAGCCTCTGAGCTTATTTTTGCACATATTTTCTGTAAGCTGTAGCTTTTCTAGCATGTATGTCACCAAGCCTCCAATCCACTCCTCCAGAAAACTGCAAGAATACTACAAACAAAACCTCTGAGCCTATATTTGTTGCTTCATCCAATTTTCCAGGAATTATAGAGAGCAACCATTGAAAACATATACCATTTCATGTTGCTTTCTTTCTTTACAGAAATTTTCATGGGTTTTTTTTTTTTTAATTGTGCTTAGATTAAAGCTCAAGTTTCTTAATGTGGCACGTAAGCCATATCTGATCTAGATCTGTCTAATTTGGTAACAATGCAACAATCCAACTTTGAATAAATTCCAGCCACACTAGCTCCCTTACTTCAGGCTGCCTAGAAAATGGAGCCTGAGGCCAGGATGAAGTGCTAATGCATTATGTGGGAGCCGCAGTCCAGGGAAACGTGAGTGAGGGAAAAAGGGAAGGGAGGCGGAGATGGATGGGTGGTGCAATTCCAGGCCAACGGAGAAAACTATGGGAAGGCTTGAAGGCAGGAAACAGCCGGGCAAGTGCGCAGAACTGAAGGAAGGTCCCTGAAGCTGGCCTCTAGTACCCTGAGCTTAGTGAATAATAAATTGAGAGATGGGACATTCCTGTCACACTCTAACTGACTTTGGAAATTAAATGGGTCTAGTTGTCATAAGAAGCCCCAGTGGCACAATGGTTAAGTGCTTGGTTGCTAACCAAAACGTCAGTGGTTCGAACCCACTAGTCGTTTTGCAGTAGAAAGATGTGGCAGTCTGCTTCCATAAAGATTACAGCCTTGGAAACCCTGTGGGGTGGTTCTACTCTGTCCTATAAGGTTACTATGAGTTAGAATCCACTCGATGGCAATGGAATTAGTTGTCATAACTGGATGAGTATCATTCTCTAGATTTTTCATTAACATGTTTCATTATTTGTGCCCAAGGGAATGTTTCCAAGATGTACTATGGACTATTTCCATTCTACATTAGAAATATTTCGCTGTGAGTATTATTTTTGAACTAATTGGAAACCAGCCTGATGATTACAGGATATTTCACTGAATGGTGTTTTCTAACAAAGCATTCTATGTCTTAAATTACCTAAATCAAAATAGTCTTACCAAGAAATGACTAACATTATAAAAAGTTAAGGAGTAATAGTGAAGGCACTCAATCAACATTGTCTTTCTAATTAGAAGTATGAATTAAGTATGGAAAAAAAGAGAGAGAGGAAAAAAAAGAAGATTTCCAAGAAGAAGCACAAGGATGACAGAGATACGGGAACACAGTGAGTTTTGCTGGTTCTGAAGCAAGAATAACCCAGAGCTTGAACCTACATTGCACGTAATATTTAGCACATTTACAATTTAACACAGGAAGTCAGAAGACAGTTGAAGACTCCTCACAGGAGCGGGAGCCCCTACCCGTGGCCAGATACATGATGTGGATGAGCAGGTCCTGCCCTGAACTAGGTCCACGGAGACGTGGGAGAAACGGCTGTTGTCCTCCATGAAGTCAGAGACGTGATCTCCGGCGGTACCACCTCATGCATCGGGATGAGCTTCTGGGTGTTCTGCAGGTTTCTCTTGGTCAAGTTCACATACAGACCCTGGTCCACGGTGCCACACTGCAAGGGGAGGCAGACTGGGTCAAGGGACCACCCACCATGACACCCACTGCTGCGTGGCCAGCCCAGCCAGAGGATGACCAGAAACTGAACAATGCACAAGCGTACTGAAGTGTGCACGAGGGTTTGCTTCCCAATCTCCTCAAGTCTCCAGCCTGGGAGTCCCTCCCATTTCAGACTTGAACTCATCATACTTGCAGAATCTCCAGTCATCCTAAAGAGAAATGACCAGAAGCAAAAAAATAGAGAGTGGAAGTCATCGCTGACTTTGATTTGAGCAGCACATGCAAAGGAACTCCTCAGCATATTTTGATTCTCTTGGGAGCTATCTGATTGAGTACATACTATTATGTCTGTCTGATAAATCAGGTATCCAATTTGAAAATGCAGCAATCAGGAATGTTATATAGATTTATCACTTTTCCTGTTGGAGCAATGGGCTTATAAGGGTGTGAATAGAGAATTATACTGGTTTCATGGGCAGAATGTGTAATATTTTAGTCATATCATTTTCATAGCCTATAAAAAATATATACTTGCCTTTGTCAAAGAGTAAAAACTGTGTACTCTGTTAAAACAAAAGCAAAGAGGTTTATTAAAGGCAAGATACAGTTTAAATTGGGGAAACATTAGATTTCACAGAGTGAAATTAAGCACTCCAAGGAATTACAAGCATCCATGCAAAATTTATATTGTTAAACCAGTAGCTAGCAGCAAAATATTCTGACTGGTGTTTGGTGAGGTAAGACAGATGAGGGTGGGACATCTGGAAATGCGAACACAATGGGTTTTGTTAACTCCTTCCTTCTGGTTTCACATGATGTGCTTTTGACACTGGTAGCCTAGCTAAGGCTTATAAGAGAGCAGGATGTGCCCACACATTATAAAGAACAGAAAAATAGACATCTTGCTAAGATAATTACAAGATCAGTGAGCCCTGATTGTAAAACCTCTGGAGTCTTAGAAACAGGATATGTTCATTACTCTTCTACTGTTTTCTGAAAGACCAAGTTTCAAGTGTTTCAGTGAGCCAGATCACCTAAACACAGGTATAGAAATGAGACAAGTTGTTTCCAAAGGTCAGCTGTTGCTAAGGGAGAAAGCAGGACAAGCAAAATGGAGTCTTCAGAGACACAGATGGAGTGGGCTTCAACCTAAGCTAGTTCCTTCCAGAAGTACCAGGTGCCCAATTTTAAAATCCCTTACACATCTTACTGCTTTGTACTGTTACTCCAAGTTAGAAGAGATAATAAACCTACAGAGAGTCTAGAAACTGAGAAACAGCAAGACAAAATGTGTGTGGTGAGAAGGAGGGAGGTAACAGTAAGGAAGGAGAAAGAAAGGAAATGAAAAGGATATTCAGGCAGAAGAAAAACATGAGGAGGGAAGCTGTATATACGGGAGTAGGGAGAGAAGGACCTAAAACTGCTAGAATTTAACTCAGATCTGTGTTGCAGAGAGTCTGGCAGGGTGTGATGGTTAATGTTACGTGTCACCTTGGCTAGGCTATGATTCTTGGCTGTGTTGCAGACACTGGACTGGATGCTCTTCCATAATGTAATATAATGTAATCATCTTCCATGATGTGATCAGCTAGTCAGATGCAAGGAGCATTTCCTTGAGGGTGTGACCTGCCCCCAGTATATAAATGGATGTTCTGGCAGAGCTCACTTTCTCTCTCTTGACCTTGCACTCTTCTCGTTGCCTGTCCTACGGTTCCTGGTACGTAAGCCAGCAGAAGTCTCCAGCCTACCATCCAACCTGCAGATTTTGGATTCACCAGCCCCTGCATCACCATGAACTAGCAGAGGTCTCCAGCCTGCTGCCTGACCTAAGCATCTGGGACCTTGAAGTAAATCTTTCTCTCTCTCTCTCTATACACACAACTCACTGATTCTGCTCCTCTAGAGAATGCAGACTAAGACACAGAGGACCATGTGTGATGTCTTCTGGTTAGGAGAAACTGAAAAGGTGTAGGGAGAAGGCTGAGCTTGCCTGGAGCAGATGACTGAATCAGGACGTCATAAACTTTCTAATTTCTTTAATAAACTTCAAATCCTGATAACAAATAATGACTGACACTCATCAAAACTTCACATACACTGGTTTGACAGAACTGAATTTCCCTGTCCATAACAATCTGAAACTGCCATGTATAACATGCCATTTCTAATACTTGGTTTTATAATGCATTAAAAACCAAAAAAAAAAAAAAAAAAAAAGGAACCCACTGGTGTCTAGTCGATTCCAACTCATAGCGACCCTATAGGACAGAGTAGAACTGCCCCATAGGGTTTCCAAGGCTGTAAATCTTTACAAAAGCTGACTGCCACATCTTTCTCCCAAAGAGCATCTGGTGCGTTCAAACTATTGACCTTTTGTTTAGCATCCAAGCACTTTAACCACTGCACCACCAGCATCCTTTTATAATGCAAAAAAATCCCTTTATAGTGCAAAAAAATGCATTAGAAGTGCAAAAATAAAATGTTTTATTAATTAGACAATATTTTATAGAATTTGATACAATGTCCCACATGCTATAAAATGATAGAAGAAAAAAAGAATTATAGAATGTTGCAGTTACATGGATTCTACTCGTGAGGTCCAATACATGATTTAACATCAGAAATTTTCTATGGCATGCTGTGGGTCAGGTGAATATGCTTCGTTAGGTCTGGAAAATGGCACTTTCTGTAACTAGTTCTGGATGATTACCAAACTATCGGTCATCTACTAGGTTCCTAGATTACGTGTCATGGACCATGTCCTGAGCAAGGGGACAGAAACACAGTCACTGCTCCTATGCTCTTAAAATGCATAATGGTTGAAGTGATGACACCTCTTAGAGTAGCAAGTCATTATATCAAGTGTCTGTTGAATAAGATGATATTCTTATTTAGCTCACTTTATTGTTTCAATTTACAGCAGATGTATCCTGGTCATAGCATGCCTATGGAGAGGAATTTAGGCTCCACTAAACAATTGACTCAACAGCAATGGGTTTTTTTTTTTTTTTTGGTTTTTAAGCAAGTTCATCTTGGAAGAAGTACAGCCAGAATGCTCCTTAGAGGCAAGGATGACAAGACTTCATCTCATATACTTTGGACATGTTGGCCGGAGGGATCAGTCCCTGGAGAAGGACATCATGCTTGGTAAAGTAGAAGGTCAGCAAAAGAGAAGACCCACAAGGAGATGGACTGACACAGTGGCTGCAACAGTGAGCTCAAGCATAACAATGACTGTGAGGATGGCACAGGACTGGACAGTGTTTCGTTCTGTTGTACATAAGGTTGCTATGAGTCAGAACCGACCTGATGGAACCTAACAACAAACAAGTTCACAATCACTCAACCATATCTTTCAGGATTAACAGATTTTAATCTACGTTTTGTTCACTTGCTTTCTTCTTACTCCCTCTCATCTTGCCTCTAACATGCATTGAGCCCTGATGAAAAAGCTCCATTCCCTTTACTTGGTCCTCCAACAACAACCCACCCATCTGATTGACCCTTTTAGTTGTCTTAGTTCACCATGTTTACTCCGTCAGTTCAGATTTGTGATAACTGAAACTTCATAGAATACTCTACACGTAGACATGACATGGCTGGATTTGAATGCTGTTTAAATTTTTATTTCTGCTATTTTTTATAACTAAGCTCAAGGTATGGATTAGTATTGGGATGCAGCCTTAAATTGAGCATACTTTAAGGCGCCATCTACGATATTCCTAACTTAAAATTGATAACATATTGAAAATGGTTTGATGTTGTTCTTCAATTGAGGTATCTGTACTTGGTTGTTGTTTAGGTGACATCAAGTTGGTCCCAACTCATACTCTGTGTACAACAGAATGAAACACTGCCCAGTCCTGTACCATACCCATAATCTTTGCTATGTTTGAGCCCATTGTTGCAGCCACTGTGTCAATCCATCTCTTTGAGGGTCTTCTTTTTTTCACTGACCCGGTGCTTTACCAAGCATGATGTCTGTACTTACATAATAGCGCATGGTCAAGTATCTCTCCTAACCACTCTCTCTCTCTTTTTTTTCCTTCCTATACCCGAATCCACTTCCTACTCCTCTAATGAATTTGAAAATTCTAGTATATAAATGCTACATACATTTCCAAATGCAGGTAAAAGGATGTTGTCTCAAAAAGCAAGAATAAAAAATATAAAAATATAATAACTTATTAATGTTGATTAAAAGGTGTTCCTGGGTGGCACAAATGGTAGAGGCTGACTACTAACCAAAAGGTTGGAAGTTTGAACCCACTCTGCGGCACCGTGGAAGACAGCCCTGGTGATCTTCCGAAAGAGCACAGCCTTGAAAACCCTATGGAGCACAGTTCTTCTCTGCACACTTGGAGTCACCATGAGCTGGAATCGACTCAGTGGAAACTAACAACAAATGGTGAAAAAAGACATTTTATACATTATTGGTGGAATTATCCTAAGATTGAAACTTAGTGTGACTCCATGCCAGCCCAGGTGCCACTTGTAAATATTAGGAAGCACACACAAGCTGCTGTTGTTGTTGTTAGGTGCCCTTGAGCCGGTTCTGACTCATAGCAACCCTAGGTACAACAGAACAAAACACTGCCTGGTCCTGCACCATCGTCACAATCATTGTTATGCTTGGGCCCATTGTTGAAGCCACTGTGTCAATTCATCATGTTGAGGGTCTCCCTCTTTTCCACTGACCCTCTAACACACATGCTAGCATAACTGAAAAAACAAAAACTGTTGCTGTCAAGTTGATTCCAACTCATAGCGACCCTATAAGACAGAGTAGAACCGTAGAACCGCCCCATAGGGTTTCCAAGGAGCAGCTGATGGATTCGAACTGCTGACCTTTTGGCTAGTAGCCTGAGCTCTTAAACACTGCACCACCAGGGCTAGCATAACGAATAAATGCTAAAAATGCAAAAGAAAAGACCAAGGTGCATATTTTACAGCAATTTTCCACCCATAGCTGATACAAAACCTACCATTACTTAAAACTTCAGTTCTGTGCATATTGTATATTGTACCCAAGTAGACAAGCTTAGGTGAACAAGCCTTTTACAAGAAACTGGTGCTTCATTTCTTCCAGCTTCATTCATTATCCTGTGTGGTGTTACTTCCATCTTATGAAATATAACAGACTGTGCACTATGACACTGATTTTAAAGCCGATTTGTTGTGAGCCTATAAATGTAACAGAATAGGGAATTACACATTATTGACTCCTTGAAGATGGTTACTGA
Source organism: Trichechus manatus latirostris (assembly GCF_000243295.1). Lineage (NCBI taxonomy): Eukaryota > Metazoa > Chordata > Mammalia > Sirenia > Trichechidae > Trichechus > Trichechus manatus. The sequence continues at coordinate 3,075,909 of NW_004444008.1, read as the reverse complement.
GTCACTCAGTTTATTGTGAAGAATTTAACAATAAAATATCAATATTTTAAAAGTTCGTATACCAGTACCAGTTGCTGTTGACTTGATTCCAACTCATGGCAACCTCATGCATGTCAGAATAGAACTATGTTCCATAAGGGTTTCAATGGCTGATATTTTGGAAGTAGATCACCAGGCCTTTCTTCTGAGGTGTCTCTGGGTGGACTCGAATATCCAACCTTTTGTTTAGCAGCCAAGCGTGTTAACCATTTATATCACCCAGGGACTCTAAAAGTTCATATAGACTTCTGTTTCCAGCTTGGACTTGTAGAACTCTGGAAAGAGGGTCCTTCCACCCTTACAATAAAAAAAATTTTGAAAAACTGCAAATTAATGACTCTCCCTGTACCCATGAGAAAACCAAAGGTGTTCGACAAACAACTAACCTGAAATCTTAGAGAGAGTTAGACATCTACAGCGTGAAAGAGGAGCTAACCATTTGTTGACCATGCACAGACATAGTCAAATGCCATATAAGCTGGTAAGAAGATTCAGCTACACATTTTAAACAAATCACTACAGATTTAGCATAGGCCAGAATGGGACTGTGAATGGGGCTCACATCTTGCTGGCTTTTTCTCCACAAACCCACCATGAGCTCACAGCGTAGGTCAGGGAGAATCTTGAGAAAGCTGTGCATGGTGTTGGCCAGGGGAGAAGCACAGCAGCAACAGCAACATTGTCCCCAGACCCATCTCCCTGCTTTCCCCTGGTAAAAATCCTTCATCTGCAGGAGGAAGAGCAACTAAAACTACTCCCACCAGGTGCAGCACAGTGGAAACCCACTGCAGCTGGCGGAGCAGAGCAGCAGCCACCAATGAAACTGCACCTAGACTCATCTCTTCTGTCTCCCAGAAAGAACAAGCCCCATAATTTGAAAGGGCATCCAAGCTGTAACCTGAGGGTACTTGGGGAAACCCACTACAGTTGGAAGGGAACAGACAATTAAATTAATAGAATACTCCTGGGGAAGATGCAGGGCTACATGCAAGGCCCAGTCCTACCGCTGAAAGAGGGGCAGGAGCCCTGTTGTGAAGGGCACACCCCAGAGACCGGGTTCATAGTGCTTAGCCAGAACATCATAGGTAGCCCCTCCTCTGCCTCACCACACCAATGAGTGAGGAGTAAAACCAACAGAGATAAGCAGCCGTGAGAGCTGGGAGAGGCAACCTGTCTACAGAGAGAGGTACAAAGGAAGGGCCAAAGCTAAGCAGTGGGCAGACCAGAAGGAAAGCCCCACTAACAGACATACCATTGATTCTGGGGATAACATAATCTAGTTTACACTTTTTTTAGAGTCTACTTGGGCTACTTTGTGGTGAATAGGTTAGAGTGGGGTAGTGCAGCAATTTTAGAAACAAATGAGGAAACCTTGCACAAGAGGCAGTTAGAATGGAAAAAAATGCACACGTCTGAGAGATATGTTAGACATATGCTTGCCATGACTTGCTTGTGGAATATATGAATGGGAGAGAAAGAGTTGTTGATTATGCTATACCCGTTTCTGGTTTGGATGAGCGAGAGAAATGTGGAGCCTTTATCCTAGATAAGAACATGTGGAGAGGGATGTGGTTTGAGCTTATTGAGCTTAAGTTGCCACTGGACTCTCCCTACGGAAGCATTTAATTGGAAATGACTCATGTAGGTCTAGAGCTGCACGTATGGAATGGGGGGTTGCATCGACTGCAAGCCTCACCTCTATCACTAACTGTGGTGAAGGGTCAGCATGACTCCAACTCCTACCTGGAAAGAGATCCAGGCCTCACCTTCCCACATTTCCACTCCTCATGGCCAGCCACTTTCACTGCAATTCCTCTCTGACCCTGACTACCCAGAGTTGGATCAGACCTCATCCCTGACCACCCTAAGCCAGGTCAGAACATCCTTGGCCACGCCGGGCCAGGTGATCAGGGAACAGTAATAGGCACAGGTGTCTGCAAAACTCCCTGCACTTCAGACCTGCCAGCTGCCCTCCGTCTCTTTCTCTCTCTAGTCCCCCGGCACTAGATCACCCGCTAAAAGGGCCCTATTCTTCATTGACTGCCTGTGCAGCCTTTCTCTATCACCCAGCCACCCAGAGCAGGCTCTATACAAATCAACTCTGTACTGCCAGCCCCTGCTGGCTCACTGCCCCTGTGGGTTTGTTAATTCTCTATAATAGCTCACAAAATTCACTAGGACTAATATCTACACTTACAGTTATTCATTTATTATAACCAGAAAGAATGCAAATAGAGACACATCAGGCAAGGTCTGGGAGAGTTCCCAGCATGGATGTTTTCATCAATCCAGGAAGCCCCAAAGAGGATCTCCAAGGTTCAGGGTCCCTTAGTCACTGGGATCTCAATGAATATGCATGAATAAATGAATATGAATGAATCAATGAATATGCATAATTGATTGCATAATGACCTCTCCCTTCCTGAGGTTTATTGCCAGGGTGGGGCCTGTTGCCGTCTACTTACACCTGTCTAAGTGTAGATTGACTATTTTAGAAAGACAAAGAGCTCCTTAATTGCTCAGGCTATTTTCCAAAACCAGAAGAAAAAGATCAAACTGAGTTCTTTGTCCCACAGGGATGAATCTGTTGCATAACTGAAGAACCTGAGAAGAACATCTGAAATGAGAAGAGTGTAAAGGAGAAGTTCATTAAGCCTTTTTGACAAGGACTAAATGATTGAGTTAAACTCAGTTTTTGCTGAATTAAACTGGTCCCCTTTACATGCCTGCCTGAGACTCTTTATTTGCCTAGCTGCTATCAGCAGAGTCAACCCAGACTTCTCACAGGGGTCTGCAGTTTGGCTCCTTAATTACTAGTAGCCATGGGAACTGAGGGAGTTTCACTCTGTGATCAAGCCAGGGTATAAAAGAAATACACTCTAAGGAAGGCAATCTTTTTGTGTAAAGTGGACCTAAGAAATGTTTCTTTATGAAAAGGATGTAATCAAATAATTGTTTTTGAAACGGTCCTGGAGATAGCCTTATCTAAACTTTCCCAGACAACTTAAAAGGGTTTTGTTTTAACAAGGTGTTTCTGGGAAATGAGGTACTGGTACTGAATGGCTATCACAAATCCCTGAGACATCTGGTTAGAGCCGCTTAATATCTCAACCAATGACGTTTTTATGACTCCTCCTGAAGGATGTGTAACTATGATTAAAAACTTCTGTGATTAGTCCCTGAAATCCATCACTGTAAGCCTCTGTACCCAATTATCTAGTAGAAGCCCATTACCCACCACCTAATCCACCTTTATTATGACCTCAACCAAAGACTAATCAAATGACTGTATCATAATGTTTTTTTCCTTGAACTATATCTGTTCCTGTTAGAGACTCTTTCTCTAGAGTCATCAGTTTTCACTTATGTGAACTGGTGTCTCTCTGCATTCGAATGTACCTATGTATTTTTTTTCTTTTTCTTTCTTTTTTTTACTCAATAAATCCTCCTAAGCTTATTTCAGGAGCCATGGTGGCATAATGGTTAAGAGCTCAGCTGCTAACCAAAAGGTTGGCCGTTCAAATCTACCAGCTGCTCTTGGGAAAACCTATGGGGCAGTTCTACTCCATTCTGTAGGATCGCTATGAGGCAGAATCGACTCGATGGCAACAGGTTTGGTTCTTGGTTTTTGAAGATTATTTCAAGGACTGAGTGGTTTTATTCTGTACAACAAGAGTAAGGGAGAAGACCAAGTGGATGAGGAAGGAAAGTTGAGGGAACAAACGTGCTCAAATACCTGGTGAAAGGAGTCCAACATGGAGGAAGCACTAAATGTTGGACCGGAACCAGTTGTGACTCCTGTAGTGAAGTTTCCTGAGAGAGAAGCTCCAGATAAAAGGAGCAGCCAATGATTCCAAATCCTTCCAAGAAGCCAATTAATAAGGGCTAAACAATCATTCCTTGATTTTTGCACTTAGACACTATTGACACAGGGAGGATAGTTTCAATTATATGATGGAGGTGAGAAGACAAAATACAGTAGCATAAGCTGCAACTGGGATGTTCAGAGTTATTGGAAGGAGTAAATTAAGCTTACTTTCTCTCAAGAAACTTGACTGTGAATAGAAGACAGGTGATGGGAGAGAGTACTTACTTCCCTCTTCTGATGTTTCTATAGAAAAGAGAAGATATTTCTTCTACTCATCAAGATGGGGATGTATAAGAGGAATACTCAAAGCTTCTCTTTGCTACACAGAGGACCCCATGAGGCCTCTTTCTCTAGTCATCTCTATAAGGTACAAATCCATCTGTTTGACTCTTATGTCTTGTTTCTGAATTGGCTGAAAACTCACAAAGAGAATATGAGTTTTATTTATTTGTTTCACAAAGACAAGATACAGGTTGATTGTTTCCAGATTGTTTGTCTTTGTTGTATTATTTAAGAAGAAAGCCTCCTTAATCATGTTTTTAAATTGATGGGAAGTAGCCTTTAAAGGCAAGATGTGAAAGCTGCAGGAGCAAAAAGAAATAACCAATGCAGTAGGACTCCTGAGTAGAAGTGCCAGGACTCAGAGGAAAAAAAACAGGCACACGTCAATAACATCTCTTCCTCTTCACTGGAAGGTAAAATCAACCGAGGTCCACCGATGCAGAGACATTTTCTGCTGGCTAGTGGGAACCTGGAGGACCTCAAATGTCTTTATAAGTAGGAGCAAGAAGAGGCAGCTGAAATCAAAGGGACGAAGAAGAGGGAGAGGCCCACTCCTCCCTAACTTTCTACACTTTCCACTGTAGGTAGAAAATGCCAATATAGCAGAACTTTGAAGTCATAAACATTAGTTGTCTATCCAGAACCCACAATTTGATTTTTCCTTGTGGGCAGATCCCAGTTTTCCAGGTATCTACCCCTCCTCCATAAGTCTCTGGAGTAAATCAGAGTTAAGATATCATGATGACTCCATTCCTTTTGATAATGACTTTTTTAAGGATGGGCACGTGATGCTTCTGGCCAAGATGTGAAGAATGCTCTGCTGGGGCGAGTGAGGGCTGATAAAGACTCTTCATTAAAAAAGAAAAAAAAAAAAAAGACAGAGGGACCTATGGAAGAAATAGTTCCTCATGATCTGATGGATGTGATACCTGAAATTGAAGCCCCCATCTACATCCATGGTGGGGGGAGTTACTCCAAAGACTAAGCTGAGGATGGCAGAGTGGAAAATAGAAAGAACTTGAGGTACTTATTGACTTTCTTGAGCTATTAAATTAACATTCTGAACTTTCAGGTATGTGAAATAGTGATTAGACTCTTACGATTTAAGCAATTTTGAGTCAACTACAACCAAAAGCATTTTAACTGATACTACAGTACCAGAAATTTCGTTAAAATGTTGGTTTGTTTTCCTTCCCTGAGATGTAATAAAAAACATAAGAAAAAATGGGTATAGATAGGTAGGTAGGTAGGTAGATAGATAGACAGACACCCTGACACAACTCACAACTTTGAGTTTCACATTCTTCAAACCATAACGTATGTAGTATACGAGAGTTTAAAAAAAAAAAAAATTCTGTAGGAAAAAAAAGCTTAAATTTGTGATAAACGAGCATTTAAACTTTAACCTGATGTCATTTCCAGTGTCTTCACTTCTATGATGTATGGAATAAAGCCATACTTCCATACTTAACTTCTCAGTATTAAATCTCAGTATTAAATACGTAACATTTGTATTTCTTTACAGTTTGTTTTTCCTTAGAAAATTTGAACACCTGCCTTAAGCACCAAGGAACTGGCATCCTAGAAAAATAAAATGGGTAACTGGGAGTGAGTTTAAGGCTTACCACTGAGCCATTAGGTGTTGTACTGTGCAGTGTGGAGAGAAAGTAACATGCTCAGACTTTGGGGAATAGCTGGATCAAGTGCTGAGAAATCCAGGGCCTTTGCCACGTAAAACTCCTGCTCAATGGGAGGAGAGCCATGGAACTGTGGGGTGGGCCTGTGTCAGGTTATTCAACTGTGAGATGGGACAAGAAAATAATAATTTATCTGTTGTCAATGGCAACACCTTTAATGAGGCTAATCCATTACATATATCAACAACCTAACTGAAACATTTGCAATAAGCTCTAAAGATCATGAAAATAGATTAGAGACATTCTGCACTCTCATTCTGATGGAAATAATTGTTTATAGTCATTGGTGTGTGTGTGTGTGTTTGTGTGTGTGTGTGTTTGTGTGTGTGTGTCCTTGTGAACTCTGTACCATTCACAAAATGTGGAATTAATGCTTTTATTAAAATAAGATTATTGTATATGGTTTTTATTTACATATGTATGAATGACAATAATAGATTTTTATCCTTTAAAAAGGAAATTAACTTCAAGATTAACAGAAATAAAGATCAAAATAAGGAATTGGTATATGGATTTTTTTCTGTTATACTAAATCTCAAATATGATTAATAACCCAAAACAATGTGTGTTACGTGAAAGAATGTGTGGCTATTTACTTAGCACTATGTGGCCCAAATATTTAATGACTATATTTTTTCAGTTTTCGAGCAGACACCTCAGTGTCATGCAAACATCTGTTGTGAATCCAGCTTCCGAAATGAAACCAGCCATTGAACTTGAAAAGCTCTTCGGAGGAGAAGGAAAATCTTTATCAGTTATGTCACCAAGAGGCAATGTAGCATTTTGGTTAGAACCAAGAGCTATGGAACCAAACTGTCTGGGTTTACACATTGTGTCTACTATGTACATCAGCTTGAGCAACTTCCTTAACTTCCCTGTGCCTCAGTTAGGGTTTCTTTTGTAAAATGAGGCTGCTAATATTCTCCAGCCCCCACACATCTGTCAGTCTGTCATACTGTGAAGGCTTTCAACAAAAGGATGCAGCACTGGAAGTGCTCACTTGTCTATGCCAAGAAATTTGGAAGACAGCTACCTGGCCATCCGACTGGAAGACATCCATATTTATGCCTATTCCAAAGAAAGGTGATCCAACCGAACATGGAAATTATCGAACAATATCATTAATATCACACGCAAGTAAAGTTTTGCTTAAGATCATTCAAAAGGGACTGCAGCAGTACATCCACAGAGAACTGCCAGAAGTTCAAGCCACATTTAGAAGAGGACATGGAAAAGGGATATCATCGCTGATGTTAGATGGATCCTGGCTGAAAGCAGAGAATACCAGAAAGATGTTTACCTGTGTTTTATTGACTATGCAAAGGCATTCAACTGTGTGGATCATAAGAAATTATGGATAACATTGCAAAGAATAGGAATTCCAGAACACTTAATTGTGCTCATGAGGAACCTGTACATAGATCAAGAGACAGTTGTTCGCACAGAACAAGGGGATGCTTCGTGGTTTAAAGTCAGGAAAGGTGTGCTTCAGGGTTGTATCATTTCACCATACTTATTCAATCTGTATGCTGAGCAAATAATCTGAGAGGCTGCACTATATGAAGAAGAACAGGGCATCAGGATCGGAGGAAGACTCATTAACAACCTGTGTTATGCAAATGACACAACCTTGTTTGCTGAAAGTGAAGAGGACTTGAAGCACTTACTGATGAAGATCAAAGACCACAGCCTTCAGTATGGATAACACCTCAGCATAAAGAAAACAAAAATCCTCACAACTGGACCAATAAGCAACATCATGACAAATAGAGAAAATACTGAAGTTGTCAAGGATTTCATTTTACTTGGATCCACAATCAATGCCCATGGAAGCAGCAGTCAAGAAATCAAACGGCATATTGCATTGGGCAAATCTGCTGCAAAAGACCTCTTTAAAGTGTTAAAAAGCAAATATGCCACCTTGAAGACTAAGGTGAGCCTGACCCAAGCCGTGGTGTTTTCAATCGCCTCATATGCATGCGAAAGCTAGGCAATGAATGAAGAAGACCAAAGAACTGACACCTTTGAACTGTGGTGTTGGTGAAGAATATTGAAAATATCATAGACTGCCAAAAGAACACACAAATCTATCTTGGAAGAAGTGCAGCCAGAATCTTCCTTAAAAGCCAGGATGGTGAGAGTATGTCTCACATACTTGGGACATGTTATCAGGAGAGATCAATCCCTGGAGAAGGATATTATGCTTGGTAAAGTAGAGGGTCAGTGAAAAAAAGGAAGATCCTCAACGAGATGGAATGACACAGTGGCTGCAACAATGGGCTCAAACATAACAACGATTGTGAGGATGGTGCAGGACCAGGCAGTGTTTCATTGTCTTGTACACGGGGTCACTATGAGTCAGAACAGACTCGACGACACCTAACAACAACATTAATGGTATTATGCTGATCAGAGCTGGTGAGAACAAAGTAGCAGGTACCCTAGACATCTTGACTAGAAACATACATGCCAGTTCAAAAACCCAGTGCAAAACTCCTGTTGCAGAGTATTAGGCAGTTCCTCTGATGAAATGAAATTATTTAGCTTTCTGCAAAATATTTATTCATCCTCATTTCATTCTTGGGTTCACTCCTTTCCAATTGTGTACTTGGGAAGACAATGGCACACTAACTAGACAAGCTCATTTTCACTTTCTCCACTGGAACTTTTTACAGCAGATGTGAAAAATCTGACCCTGTAAGATGCTGGTTGTAGATAAAAGAACCGTGGGGACCAGTATGGCTTGTGGACATAATTCACAAGCAGCTAGAGCTCCACGTGTGTCAAGACCTGATGCATGAAAAAGGGTCCTCTACCATGTCATCAAAATCACATCATTCTCACTTTCTCTTGAACAGTACCTAAATTAAAAAAAGCAAAAATAAAAAAATATCTGAGAACATACCTCACTCAACTTCTTGGTGTTTGTGAAAAGAAAGGTCTATACCAAAAAAAAAAAAAAAAAGTGTCAAAGTTTCCACACTTTTATAAGCACCAGGACACCAGGAACTTTGACCTCTATATCCTAAGGCCTACAAAAGTGGCACCTAATACTAAGAACTTTTGAATATTTACAATGTGCCAGGCACAGCTCAAATACATTCCATGTATTAACTTACTCCTTACACACCCCCAGTGAGTACTGTTTTTGTTGGGTGCCATTGAGTCGATTCTGACTCATGGCAACCCCATGTGTTACAGCGTAGAACTGCCCCATAGGATTTTCTTGGCTATAATCTTTATTGGAAGCAGATGATCAGGTCTTTTTCCAGTACAGCCTCTAGGAGAGTTCGAATTGCCAGTCTTTCAGTTAGCAGCCAAGCACTTAACTGTTGTGCCACCAGGAGTCTGTAGTGAGTACTGTTGGCCTCATTTTACATATGAGAACTGAAGCAAGAGGTTAAATAATTTAGTCAGTTAACACACGTTAGTAGCAGATAGGTTCAGACTCAGGCCAAGTATCTCTAGACCCCGTACAGTTACATATTTGTTAAACAGTTTATGGTGTTGGTTGTGATCAAGTCTGCTTTTTGAAAAGAAAATGTAACGGCAGACATTTAATGTTTCTTTAGGTAGAATGACCAAATATCAGAAAGGTCAAAGCAAGGGTAGTGTTGTCTTAAGGGCTTTAGTAAGTTTCCTCACAAAATTAGGAGGCATACCTGAGGGACAAAAGTCTAGCTTAACAAACAGGAGGAAAAGAGTAGAGTAAGAAAGAAGCAGAAACCCGAAGAAGGAAGATGAGGGGAAAGATGAGGATTTTGACACCCATCCAGACTTGCTGAGGGATTTGGGGCCACAAGGCTGGTGGAATGAGCAGAAGGGGCCCCTAGAGTTCAAGTCTACCCTGGGAAGGAAAGGATTGCACATCCACAGGGCTGGGGGTCCTCAAACCGGTGCCCCCAGGAGCTGCACTGGAGCCCTGTGGACACTTTGAGGAGAAGAGCTGCTTCAGGTACCAAAGTCCAAAGGGCAACCCCAAGTGAAGGCCAGTGGGGACCAGCAGCCTGGGCATGTGCTGCACCACTGAGCCCACACTAAGCATTCTGTGATTGCAATTTCCTGTTGTTCCGGGCCACCACGTGGCTGTCAGTTTGTCTTACTGTGGAGGCTTGTGTGTGCTATGATGCTGGAAGTTTTGCCACTGGTATTTCAAATACCAGCGGGGTCACCCTTTGTGGACAGGTTTCAGCTGAGCTTCCAGACTAAGACAGACTAGGAATAAGGACCTGGAGGTCTACTTCTGAAAAAAAATTAGTGAATGAAAACCTTATGAATAGCAGCAAAACATTGATATAGTGCCAGAAAATGAGCCCTGCAGGTTGGAAGGCACTCAAAATACTACTGGGGAAGAGTTGCCACCTCAAAGAACAGTTGACCTTAATGATGTAACTGGAGTCAAGCTTTCGGGACCTTCATTTGCTGATGTGGCATGATTTAACATGAGAAGAAACAGCTTCAAACATCCATTAATAATCAGAATGTGGAATGTAAGAAGTATAAATCTAGGTAAATTGGAAATTGTCAAAAATGAAATGGAACAGATAAGGGTTGATACACTAGGCATTAGTGAGCTGACGTGGACTGGTATTAGCCATGTTGAGCTGGACAATCATATGGTCTACTATGCCTGGAATGACAGATTGAGGAGGAATGGCCTCCCGCTCATTGTCAAAAGGAACATTTCAACACCTATCCTGAAGTACAACACAGTCAGTGACAGGATACTATCCATACTCCTACAAGGAAGACCAGTTAATACAACTATTATTCAAATTTATGCACGAACCACTAAGGCCAAAGATGAACAAACTGAAGATTTTTATTGACTTCTGCAGTCTGAAATTCATCAAACATGCAATCAAGATGCACTGATAATTACTGGTGATTGGCATGCGAAAGTTGGAAACAAAGAAGAAAGATTATTAGTGAGAAAATATGTCCTTAGTGATGCAAATGATGCCGGAGATCGAATAATAGAATTCTGCAACACTAATGACTTCATTGCAAATAGCTATACATGAAGACCTCACCAGATGGAATACACAGGAATCAAATTGCTACATTTGTGGAAAAAGACAATGGAAAAGTTCAATACTATCAGTAAGAACAAGGCAGAGGCCAACTGCGGAACAGACCGTCAAGTGCTCACATGCAAGTTCAAGCTGAAGCTGAAGAAAATTAGAGCAAGTCCACAAGATGTGAATTTGGGAGGAACAAAGGGTGGAATGCTATGAATTGGACTGTGTCCCCCCAAAATATGTGTTGTGAATCCTAACTTCCTTGCCTATGGTTATAATACCATTTGGGAATGGGTTGTCTTTGTAGTGTTAATGAGACAGGGTTAGTGCAGAGTGTGTTTTAAATCAACCTCTTTTGAGATACAAGAGATTAAACAAGCAAGCAAGAGAAGCAGAGATGGGGGAAGAGAAATACCAGGTCATATGAAGATTGCCCAGGAGCAGAAGCTCAGAAGAGACAAGGACCTTCCTCCAGAGGAGACGGAGAGAACGCCTTCTCCTAGAGCGGGCACCCTGAATTCAGACTTCTAGCCTCTTAAACTGTGAGAAGATAAATTCTGTTTTTGAAACCATCCACTTGGGGTATTTCTGTTATAGCAGCACTAGACAACTCAGATAACACTTTAATGGGTTAAGGAGGATTTGGTAAGAGATGTGTAGTAAAAATTTCTGCATGCTAAGTATTAATGTTTGTTTTCTTTTCTAGATATGATTAATAGTGAAGGATGTAAATGGATCTTGTGGAAATATTAAGCAAATTTGGAGTTTAAAAGCTAGAAGTTATGAAAATGTTGGCTACTTTAAGAAAGAGAAGCAGTATCTTCAGGATATTTGGTCATGAAATCAGAAATTAAAAGAGAAGTTCTTTTAGGCTGAAAAGGTCAATTTTCTGAAGCTTAGAGGTCCTATATTTTTTAACATTTCTTCGAGAGTGTGTGTATGGGGGTGGGGTTTGGGGGGGGTAAACACTTAACAGTAAAGGAAACCCTCCTGATTCAATTTTATATATTTACCATCCCCCTTCTACTCTGTCCATATGTCTATAGCCTTCCTCAAACTGCCATGCTGCCTGTAGGCTCCCCTGAGCTGAGAGGCAGCCTCACTGGGGCCTTTCTTATACTCTGGAGAAGTTTGCAGGGACCTTGACCATCGCACAGAGACTCCAAGTCTATGACTGTGCGTGCAGAGGCTGTCCAGTGTGGGTGTGGGCACTGGGGTTGGCTGGGTGGACGTTAACCTTTGTGAATACGTGCTGCCAAAATTATATGGTTAAGTCATTTAGAATTATTGATGATTATCAAAGATATAGTTCTGAGAATAGTTTAAGAAAATGTTTATAAAGTTTATTTTATGCATCTGGAGAGGTAAACTATACTTCAAAATGTCATTCTAATATTTGTCAATGTTTCCTTGTAGCATTGGTTTTTGCTGATAAGTCTGACGTTTTAATGTCTAATTTCACCTTTGTTTATTGGGCTTTAGGTGAAAGTTTACAGCTCAAGTTAATTTCTCATTCAAAAATTTATACACATAGTGTTTTGTGACATTAGTTGCAATCCCCACAATGTGACAGCACACTCCCCCTTTCCACCCCGGGTTCCCTGTGTCCATTTGACCAGCTCCTGTTCCTTCCTGCCTTCTCATCCTCTTTTGGACAGGAGCTGCCCATTTGGCCTCGTGTATCTGATTGAACTAAGAGGCACATTCCTCACATGTATGTTTTGTTTTATAGTCCTGTCCAAATCTCTGTCTGAAGACTGGGCTTCGGGAATGGTTTCAATTCTGGGTTAACAGTGCGTCTGGGAGCCTATAGTTTCGGAGATTCCTCCGATCTCTGTCAGACTGCTTAGTCTGGTCATTTTACTATAATTTCACCCATTTTTTAGTTATATTATTTCAGAGCAGATATGAAATAACCCATGATATATACAACTATGCATTGGATACTTAACCTTTAAGGCAGGCAGTGCGAGTCCAATTTCTGTTCTACAGCAAGATGGAGTGAGTTGTCTGTGCACACACTGCTCGTCGTGGGAGAGAATGAAGCAGAAATTCAGGCTTTGTTCTGCTGTGCTGTCCTGTGCTGTGATGCTTGGAGGAAAAGAGAACCTCAGAGTTAATGCACGTAAATATTAGGCGCAATGAATGGTTTCTAAGCTTATTAGTCAAAATAACCCTACTTCATTTCTTCTTGAAATGGGGACAGTTATGTATGGTGTCTAACTTACCAGTAGGTGTAAGAAATAACACACTAATATGTGTAAAATGTATACAGGATCTTGAATTTCAAAGAGCAATCTTTGTAAACCTAAGTGTTTTTAATGAATTCCTTGTTTTTTCAGTCTTCTCACTCCACCTATTACATTGTTCTAGAAGTCCTTCAAGTAATATTCAGATCCCTTTGCATAATCTATATTGCTAAATTTTAAACAGAGAATAAGGGAGTGATATATAGGGTCACTATGAGTTGGAATCCATTTGATGACAACGGGTTTCATTTGGTTTATGGAATCCCTGAGTGATGAAAAATGTTAAGTGCCGGACTACTAGCCAAAAGGTTGGTGGTTTGAACCCATCCAGAGGCCCCTCAGAAGACAGGCCTGGCGATCTGCTTCTGAAGATCCTCCAAAGCCCTGTGGAGCAGTTTTACTCTGCACACATGGGGTCCCCACGAGTCTGAACTGACGAGAGGGTAACTAACTACAGCAGAAGTAAGGGCAGCGGTATTTATGGCACATGATTTAGGGAGATTACTCTGTGGTCCTCCAAGACGATGCACTGAAGGGCACACTACTGAAGAGGCAATCAAGGTAAGATATTACTGCTGCTTGGACACACCGTGGCTATCGAGATGAAGGGACAGACTTTTGAGTTATTTAGTTATCCCCATCGGAGTATCTAAATGAAAGGATTTGGTGTGGCTGTTCACTAGCAACAGATGGAAGGTAGGTTATGTCTGTCCATGCCATAGGTGACAAAACATTGTCTCTGCTTCTAGATATCTGCGAACTTCCCTCACTTCACCAAGTCTTGGCTTACATTTCTCTGTGTCGGAGAGGAATACCCTGAACCTCAGTTGCAGGTGTTTCTTGCCCATGGGACACTCATGAGTTCCCTCATTTCTCACCTCTTTTGTGGTAGGTGGAGCTCTGAGACTAGTTCTCGCCTATTGGTTGTGTGCGTTTAGGGCCTTGTGTGGCCCTCTAGTTTTGTCCCCTGCTGCACAGCTATGGAGACACCATGGAGGCCCCGTGTCTCATATGGTGACAGCCTTTATCAAGCTGTGTCCCTGAATGACTAGAGCAGAGTCCACTGCTGACCTGCAGTGAATACATAAAGCAAGAAATAAAGGCTTGTCATATGAAGCTGCTGAGATCCAGGGGTTAATTTGTTACCACAGCACAGCCCAACATAACCTGACTAACACACCATCCTCTCTAAATTAGCCTTCCTACCACACTCCATCTTATGTATAACGTTGCGAAGAATGGGCATTACAGAATATTTAATTGTGCTCATGAGGAACCTGTACATAGACCAAGAGGCACTCATTTGAACAGAACAAGGGTTTAATATCAGGAAAGGTATGCATCCAGATTGTATCATGTTACCATACTTATTCAATCTGTATGCTGAGATAATAATTGAGAAGCTGGATTATATAAAGGGGCATTAGGATTGGAGGAAGGCTCATTTAACAACCTGTGATATGCAGATGACACAAGCTTGCTTGCTGTAAGTGAAGAGGACTTGAAGCACTTACTGATGTAGATCAAAGACTATAGCCTTCAGGATGGATTACACCTCAACATAAAAAAAAAACAAACAAAAATCCTCACAACTGGACTGATAAGCAAGTTCATGATAAACAGAGAAAAGATTGACGTTGTCAAGGATTTCATTTTATGTGGATCCACAATCAATTCCATGGAAGCAGCAGTCAATAAATCAAATGACAGATTGCACCGGGCAAATCTACAGCAAAAGACCTCTTTAAAGTGTTGAAAAGCAAAGATGTCACCTTGAGGACTAAGGTGCACTTGACCCAAGCCATGGTATTTTCAATTGCCTCATATGCATGTGAAAGCTGGACAATGAATAAAGAAGATCAAAGAAGAATGACTCCTTTGAATTATGGTGTTGGTGAAGAATATTGAATATACCATGGACTTCCAGAAGAACTAACAAATCTATTGTTATGCTTTGAATTGTGTCTCCCAAAAATATGTGTATCAATTTGGCTAGGCTGTGATTCCCAGTATTGTGTGATTGTCCACCATTTTGTCATCTGATACGATTTTCCTATGTGTTGTAAATTCTACATCTATGATGTTAATGAGGTGGGATAGGCAGCAGTTATGTTAATGAGGCAAGACAAAACCACAAGATTGGATTGTATCTTTAGCCAATCTCTTTTGAGATATGAAAGAGAGAAGCAAGCAGAGGACCTCATACCACCAAGAAAGCAGCACCAGGAGCAGGGCATGTCCTTTGTACTGGGGGTTCCAGTGCAGAGAAACTCCTAGTTTAGGGAAAGATGGATGACAAGGACCTTCTTCCAGAGCTGATGAAGAAAGACTTTCGCTGGAGCTAATGCCCTAAATTTGGACTCTCAGCCTCCTAGACTGTGAGAGAATAAACTTCTGTTTATTGAAGCCATCCACTTGGGGTATTTCTGTTATAACAGCACTAGATAACTAAGATATCTGTCTTGGAAGAAGTATAGCCAGAATGAACCTTAGAAGCAAGGATAGTGAAACTAAGTCTCACATACTTTGGACATGTTATCAGGAAGGACCAGTCCCTGGAGAAGGACATAATGCTTGGTAGAGAAGAGGGTCAGCGAAAAAGAGGAAGACCCTCAAATAGATGGATTGACACAGTGGCTGCAACAGTGGCTCAAGCATGACAACGATTATGTGAATGGTGCAGGACCGGGCGGTGTTTCATTCTGCTGTATATAGGGTCACTATGAGTCGGGACTTGACTCGAGGGCACCTAACAACAACAACAACAGCAGCAGGAAGCTTCTATGGCTTTTCCTTGGTCGAGTTGTGCTGATTTCCCCTACGTAATATATTAACATTTGTCTGCTATCTAGTTAGTGATTTCACCTTTCCATCCCTCTCTTCATTGTAATCATTAAAGATTTTTTTTTCCTGCATGTAAACCTTTTCTTCTTGTTGTTATTAGGTGCTGTGGGTATGAGTTTATTGCTGTCATATTGTTGTGCTTTTTTTTTTTTTTTTTGGTGCTGATGTTTTCTTCTTACTTTCTCGTGCTGAGTTCCTTTTGTTTGTGGATTTTCTTTTCTTTCATTATGATACATTTTGTGTTTACTAAGACTTTATGTTTTTCTTCTTTTTTATTCTGATGAGTGGGTTTGTTAACTTTCTTTGTGGTTACCTTGAAATTGACTCTTATCTTCATAAGTTGGAATCAGTCTTTTATTAATTGATATCATCTTGACTTCTCCTCCTTTGGAAAGTTCTGTACATACACCATTCATTCCCCCTTTTATTTTTTTTTGACATTGTCATCATTTACAGATTTAACATCTTTGTTTCCCTGTTTTAAGTCTTTTTCCTTTTTTTTTATTTATTATTGAGGGTTCTTTGTCTAGGTTGGTATCGTCTGATGCTGTCCAGTTCATTTTTTTCTATCCTATGGTTAAGGTGGAGTCCCTGGGTGGTACAGATGGTTAACATGCTCAGCTGCTAACCAGAAGGTTGATGGTTTCAGTCCATCCAGAGGCACCATAGAAGAAAGGCCTGGTGATCTACTTACAGAAAATCAGCCACTGAAAACCCTATGGAGCACAATGCTTTTCTGACACACTTGGGGGAGCCATGAGTTGGGGTCAGCTCCACGGCAACTGGCATGGTTGTGGTAATTCAAAATGATATTTACTAAACCCATATCAGTAGGGAAAAAAGGATTAAAATTTTATTTTTCCTTTACTGTTCTACCAGTAGGAAGAGGAGTTAATGAGCAACAAAATAGCCACAAGGAAGATTAAAAATAATAATAATGATAATATTTATTGAGACTCAGCATTGTGCTTTGCATTTATTCACTGGGTCCATGTTTTAAAATTCAGATAAGAGCACTGACAAATCTGGAGTTAAACTTGAGATCTTAGCATTCTTTGGGCACACACCTAAGGAACATATTCCACAGAACTTTACTGCTCAACTGTTATCATAGGCCCCAAACGTTAGCTAAGCAACTACTATATGCCAGACACTGCTCTACGCACTATTGACAAAAACATTCTTTTTTTTTTTTTTTTTA
>NW_004444008.1:3042797-3058429 GCF_000243295.1 Trichechus manatus latirostris | reverse complement strand
CTGATCAGTGAACCTTGAAGGTAACTTTACCACTGAGCTAAAAGGGTGTCTGGGGGCCATACTCTCAGGGTTTCTCATTCTTTTTTAAGTAGTCTTGACTATTTAGAGCAGTTTTAGGTTTACAGAAAAGTTGCAAAGAAAGTACAGTTTCCATATGCTTCCCCTCCACCCTGTCAACAGTTTCCACTATTATTAACATCTTGCATTCCTGTGGAACATTTGTTACGGTTGAGAGCCAATACTGATACATTGTTATTAACTAAAGTCCATAGTTTATCTGAGAGTTCACTCTTTGTCTCGCACAGTCCTACCGGTTTTGACAAATGCGTAAGGTAATGTGTCCACCATTACAGTATTACGGAATAGTTTCATTGTTCCAAAAATGCCCTGTATTCCACCTGTTCATCTCTCCCCTTCTGCCCCCGAGCCCCTGGCAACCACTGACCTTTTTAATATCTCTACAGTTTTGCCTATTCCAGAAAGTCATGTAGTTGGAATCATAAAGTATGTAGACTTTTTGGATTAGCTTCTTTCCCTTAGCAAATTTCATTTAAGGTTCGTCCATGTCTTTTTCATAGCTTGATAGTTCATTTATTTTTATCACTGAATAATAATCTTAATATTATTAATACCATCCCACTGTATGGATATACCACAGTTTGTTTATCCATTCAGCTATTAAAGACATCTTGCTTCCAATTTTTTGAGATTATGAATAAAGCTATTATAAACATTTGTGTGCAGGTTTTTTAAATATATATGGACATATTTTTGATAAGGATATTTAAAAATTATTTAGTTCTTACAAGGATTTAAGGCAGAGAATGAAAAAAGTTCTCTCCATTTCTTGAAAGGCACACTACATTTCAAGACTTTTTTATAGTTTTGAGTGAATAGATACATGTAAAACATTTTGTGTGTTTTTAACCAATAATCATAATTTTTCTCCCCAATATTTTGGAGCAAAGCAGTGCTTTAACACCTGTTCAGTGGAATGAACAGATTGTAGCACAGACTGAATAAAATTTATTCTTGTCATTACTTATCCTGGCACAGAGATAGGGGAATGTTTTGTTTTCTTGTGGCTAATTAATACGTACTGATACTTCACAAAGAAGGAAATATTTAAAAAAAAAAATCAAAACAAAAAACCAGAATTTAAAATATACTTTAATTCTGCAAAAAGTATCTGTGGTGCAGTTAATTACTTTTGTGTGAGGCCTTTCTAGCCATGGTCTTGTGACTCCCACCCAGGTGATTGGGCGGGGCTGTAAAAATAAGATAATTGTGGCCGCAGAAGGAATTGGTCAGTTTTGCCTTAAAAGAGAGACAATTACAGAGCAGAGAGAAGAGTCCACCACCACCAAGGAAGGAGAGACCGGCAGAAGACGGCAAGGTGAGCTTCCCAGCCCACGGAGAGGGAAAGCTGAGGTCCTTTGGGGAGAGGTCTAGGGCCAGAGAGGCCTGCCTGCGAGCACAGCTGGGGAGAGGCTATCCTGATGGAAGAACTGTATCCTGGGTGTTCCTGAGCCTGAACTGTAACTGTTACCTCCCTAATAAACCCCCATAATCGTTAATATGGCCTGTGAGTTCTGCATGGCGATTGCAATGAATTGTTGAACCCAGCAGAGAATACAGAATGCTATGTGAGGGACGGTTGGTGTCAGATTAGGTAAAAATGGTGGAGAGAGGAGGCATGTCTGACCTCTGCCTCACAGCAATCAGCTTTGTTTATCTTGATTCTCCTTCCCCCTTGTGAACTTAGAGGAGGTCAGACACAGCCCACACGCTGTTTTTACAGCCTCTTTTGCTACATAATGTTAAATATAAGACCCAAACCAAACCCATTGCCATGCAGTGGATTCCAACTCATAGTGACGCTATAGGACAGAGTAGAACTGCCCTGTAGGGTTTCCAAGGAGAGGCTGGTGGATTGGAACTGCTGACCTTTTGATTGGCAGCTGAGCTCTTAACCACTGCGCCACCAGGGCTCTGTGTTAAATATATACTTATATAAATAGTACAAAAATTGCAATGCATAAGTTACAATGCATGAATTATACTCTACGATAATTCCTTAAATACTTAAACTTAGATTTGAAATTTAAAAAAAACCACAAAACATCCCTCCGGCAGATGAGTTGCACTCCATGACTTCACCCAGGCCTTCCAGACCTTCTAGACTTCCTGCCGAGTTCAGAAAGCTCCCCCTCCCCTCCTCTCTCTAACAGACAAAAGTATTGACAACGAATTCCCGCACAGACAAGGTAAAGTGAAGTCGATCATTATTAGGTGTTTGAAGGCTAGACCTTCATGGGTTTGAATTTTATGTAAGACTTTTTAAGAGAATGATTGAAAAATGAGTTTTTAGTGAGAAAATTTTAATGAATGCCAGCTCTTTCTTTTTGACCTTGGCTGAGGCCCTGCTCAGCTGGAGACTCTCATTTTAATGAGACAATAGGTATTGTATGTCTGAGCAGCAAGCTCTGCTTTGAAACCATTTCATTCTCTTCAGAAAACTCAAAGCTGCTTTCATGCAAGTGCTATTGATTAAGAAATTGTTCTTTCAAATGAGGCAAAAAAAAAAAAAAATTTTTTTTTTTTCCATGAACAGCTCAAGATTGAGAAAGTTTAAATTTAAAAGAGAAAGTCCTCCATAATTCTCCTGGCTTGCTAACTTTTCAGGTACTCCCACTAACAATAGCCATTGTTTTCTGGTTAATTTTCAGTCTCGAGCTTTTTTTTCCGAATCCGAGATTCACATTTCATGCCGAGAACAGGCAAAGGGGATCTCTGGCCTTCTGAATAATTAATTGGAACTTTCTAGCAGTGAGTTTCACAAGGCCAGGAGGGGATAAATATTCACAATAAAAGCTGAAAGAGAAGGGATTTGACTTACTGAGTTTTCTGCGTTATTCAGACAGAACTTGGGCGTTTACCAAATAATTTTGTTTCATGGTTTAGAGCTTGAGTTATAGCCATCTTTGGTATTAGACACTCCACAGAGACATGGTTTAAGTGTGCTTTTAAACGTTCTTTATGGTATGCTATTTTATTGGTCAGGTATTACTGGTGGCTGATCCAAAGGGTGGCTCTAACGAATATAGCAGGAGCCTACCGTGTCCGATTGTTATTAGTTCTATTATTTTCGGGCTCTAGTAACAAACAACATGCTGTATGTTTTTGAAACTCTTACATGAGCAAATGGTTGACCTTAAATATATTACACGCGTAAACTATTTAGTTCCACTTTAACCTGTGAACGTCTTTAACATGTCTTTGTTGAACTGAATTGAATTCAGGACTGTAAATAGTATTCTGTGATCCCTAACACTACCTCAACAATATTCTCTCTCCTCCCTGCCCCTGCCATGCCCACGTGCGCACACATGCACTCACATAAGCTCACACACATTCACGTATGCTCACGCTGTCATACAGGAGTCCCATTTATGGCTGTCCAGGCAGAGGAGCCCAGAGGGCTCCAGGTGGAGACAGGTTCTTCCTAGACTCTCTCACCTGAGTACCATTTTCCAGGTGACCAGGGACTCAGGGATGGAACTGTCCTTCCAGAATGCTTAATGCCTAGGATACCCACCCAGCAAGAGCTGGGTATAAAATAATCATGGCGGCCAGTCCCTGCTCCGTTGCTGTTTACAGTGAGAAAGAGCCAGCCTCAGTCAGCACAGACAGCAAGTCACATTACCTGGGTACCTGGTGATCCGTGATTACGCCCACCCTGATCCAGACATCCTCCAAAGAGGAAGGGTTCTGCCAGTGCCCTCCCAGTACAGCTCAAGGAGAAAGAGTTGATTCTGCAACTGGAAGGCAGAATTGGAGTAAAGATTTGTCCTGGAGATTTACTGGAAATCAGGGGTGAGATTTCTTCTTCCGTCCATTCCAAGGACACCGAGAGAGAGAGCATAACTACCCAGGGACACAACAAATGAGTGTGGTTTTAAGGATCTGTTTTTTTCTTCACCAGAGTTAAACTCACTGATCTTTTTCTTCCATAGAACTTACAGGCCCGCCTCTTTCAAATAAAAAAAAAAAGAAGAAAGAAAGGAAGGGAGGGAGGGAAGTAGAGAGAAAGAAAGGAAAAGAAAGAAGTGAAGAAAGAAGAAAAAGGGAAAGAAAGAGAAGGAAAAAGGGAAAGAAAGAGAAGGAAAAAAAAAAGAGGGCAATAAAGGAAGGAAAGAAAAATCGAGAACAGAGAAGCCCAGCTGACTTTCCTTCTCAACAGTTTTTTGGCAAATGTGTCCCCAACTAGGAATTCTTCTAACAGCTGTTTCTTGTGAAAGAAATTTCGACAAAAATATTCTGTGTGTGCCTCGAGGAAAAAGGTAATGCTTAATGTTTAAGTGGAGCCCTGGTTTAAGTGTTCAAGTGAAAGTGACAGCGTTTCTTGTCAATAATCTGAGTGTCCTCAAGCATGAGTACCTGAGGTCTGTCTTACCAGGAAAAGGGGAGAAAATCCTATACCAAGCTGTTCATACAGGTAGTGTTGGAAAGCAAAGGAGCCGTTCAGCACAGTTAGACTGCTTTCCCTTAATACATTCATAATAGATGTGTCCTCTTTCTGCTGCGTTGCACAGAAGTCAATAGACTTGATGGTTCATCTTTTGGATACAATTTCAAAGAACTCGTGTCTTCCTTTAAACACTTTAAGTCAGGCTTAATTATGCAAGTAGGTACTGATGTTCTATGAAACTGTCAAACAAAACTACTTGAAGAAAACCTACTCACCCCATGGTGAGGTCAGCTTGTCCTGAGATGGAAGTGTCTAGAACATGAGCTGCTAATGTGTGGCATTAAAATACTGAATAAAACTGGCATATTTTTCTTAGATTTAAGTTTCACATATCATCAATTCACAGGGACAAGTTTCATTCTAAAGTATGTGGTCATATAGGAATATTTACTATGAAGTATTTTACCCAGAGGATCCAATTAGCTATCATTTAGTTTTTCAAATACCACCGTCATAATAAATCCTGTGTACATGCTGCTGGAAGAATAAAACCGTTTGAAACTTCACCACCTTCACAAAGCCATCTAGTTCTTACTTTTCCATAGAATTTTAATAGAATAAGAGAAGTCTGAATACTCTATCAAATTGAAGCAACTCTGTTTTCAAACTTTCGAGAAATGTTATTAAGGGCTTTGGTTTCTTAAGAATAATAGAAAAAATGGTTCAATACCCATTCCAGTGCAAAAATAATTTCTTGACAGTGTTTCATACAAATCTCAGTTTTTAATAATTTATTAGTGCTGTGATTCTACTTCATAATATGCATATCAGAGATTATTTGTTACATATGATGCTGCAGAAGACCTTTTTAAAGTATTAAAAAGCAAAGATGTCACTTGAAAGACTAAGGTGACCCTGACCCAAGCCATGGTGTTTTCAATCATGTCAAATGCGTGTAAAAGCTGGACAATGAATACTGAAGACTGAAAAAGAATTGACGCCTTTGAGTTACGGTGTTGGTGAAGAATATTGAGTATACCATGGACTGCCAGAAGAATGAACAAATCTGTCTTGGAAGAAGTACAGCCAGAATGTTCCTTAGAAGCAAGGATGACTAGTTACTTCTCACACGCTTTGGACATAATATCAGGAGGGACCAGTCCCTGGAGAAGGACATGCTTGGTAAAGTAGAGGGTCAGAGAAAAACAGGAAGACCCTCAACGAGATGGATTGACACAGTGGCTGCAACCATGGGCTCAAGCATAGCAAAGATGATGAGGATGGTGCTGAACTGGGCAGTGTTCTGTTGTGCACGGGGTCACTATGAGTCAGAACTGACTCAATGGCACCTAACAATAACAGCAGCCTACGAGACTGTGAGAGAATAAATTTCTCTTTGTTAAACCGATCCACTTGCGGCATTTCCTTTACAGCAGCACTAGACAAATAAGGCGCATGGCTTGGGTCATTTTAGTACTTAAAGTGACATTTTTGCTTTTTAAAACTTTAAAGAGGTCTTTTGAAGTAGATTTGCCCAATGTAATGTAATGCATCATTTGATTTCTTGACTGCTGCTTCCGTGGTCGTTGATTGTATATACATATATATGTACATATATATACACACAAGTATATATATTTAAGTAAATGAAAAATACAAATACTGAATTGTACATACATATGTATATGTATCTATATATTTAAGTAAATAAATACCACAAACACTGAATAGATGGGAGGTGTATTTGTTTCATTTTATTTAAAGCCAGAAATAAGATATAAGAACTTGCTTTTTGTATATTCAAAACAGAAACCGCCCCCCCTTTTCTTCTGCCTTTTTTTAAAAAGCAGTTATGTAAAGTGAGTCATAAAGGGGACGTCACTCATGTCCTCTGAGTGCCCCTGACTCTTCTCAGCCTCTGCTCTCACAATCCCTGCTCTTCCTTTAACGGTGCATCGACAACCTTAAGTGAAGGACGCCAAGTCGATCTCTGAGTCTGACTTGTGCTTCTTCTAGTCAATACTCGGTGGCTGACCCCATCGCCACTCGGGACCCTCCCCTCGACACCCACCCTGGATGCCCGCTGGAATCAGCGGGAGGCTTCTTAACGCAACGTAGAGAGAGAAAGAGGAACATGTACATTAGCATTTTAACTCTTTTAGGAACAACTTTCTGAAAACAGAAATGTAATTGCAAAGCTGAGAGACAAGACAAAATGTAACCTCAAGCTCTATGACTTCTCATTTTTGTCCTGTAGAGTCAACTTCAGAAAAACCGACAGATGGATTTCTTGATTTATGATGTACGTATGCCAAGGCCTAAAATAAACTCTTAAAACCTCAGTAGCTAATATCTCATATACTGACCTATAGGATATCGGATCGATAAAGTACAGTAAATTCACGCGTCAGCCGCAGAACCATATCGCAGTGTACGTGGTCTTCCATCCCAGTGCCCTGTTTAGCGAAGTTTAACCCCCTGTCATAAGACTGCATTTTAACAAGATGACCTGAAATGACCCGTCATAGAGATTTGTAATAATGACTAAACACAACACAACAGAACAAAATCCCTGCTTTTTCCAAAGCTTTATTACAACTGCTAGCTAGAATTCCATGGGTGGCGCAAATGGTGACGCTCTCAACTATTAGCCAAAAAGTTGGCTGTTCAAATACACTCGGAGGCAGCTCAGAAGATGGGCCTGCAGATCTGCTTCCAAAAGGTCACAGACATTGAAAACCTTATGGAGCACAGTTCTGCTTTGCACTCATGGGGCCACCATGAATCGGAATCTACTCAGTGGGAACAACGACAGTTTCTAACTTAAAATCAGATCATCTTGGTCATGCCAACTCCAGACGAATTCATTTCATGACGAAAAACAGAAGGAGGATGTGGCTACTACTGAGCGTATTGTTTATCCTGCTTTAAGAAACGGAACAATAATGCGTTCGTAAATCATCAACCACTGACAAATTTGGTTTTATTAAAATAAGATTTTATTTGAGTAACTATCTGAAATAAACGGGAAGAGGAAGGAATACTTTTGATCGGGATGTTGTAAATTAAGGTATAAATTGTATTTGTTAGTTCTATGAATGCTCCCACTTCCCCTTGGAGGTAAGCTGTGCAGAAGGTCCCAGCCCAGGGTAACCCTTCAGGGGTTATTTACTCCAGGGGTGATTTACTCACCACAGGGTGGGGAGTTAATCTAGATTCAAGTGCTTGTGATACAACCAATAATTTTTAAATAATCCTTAATTAGGATTATCAGTTAGGATACATTTTACTGCAAGTGGCAGAAAGCCTAACAAACAGTGGCTTAAACCATCGGGGCACCCATTGTTTCTCAATGAGAAGTTGAGAACATGTGGTCTCTGAGCTGTGGACCTTTTCCATGGTCGCAGGGGTCCAGGTTAGCATCTCCACCATCCTTTGGCTCTTCCCCTTCAGTGCTACAAAACGGCTGCCACAGCTCTACGTGTCATGTCCTCAGGAGACCATTTCTACAGCGGGAAGCTGTGTGCTCGTGCCGGGAGAGACTCCTGGTGAGCCTGTCTCTTACGAAGGAGGACTCTTCCTGCAAGCCTTCAGCCGACTTCCCCACCATTCCCATCAGAATAACTGATCACGAGGCCACTCTAACAAGGAAGGGTGGACAGGGGAGGCTTCCAGGTCTGTGTGGTTGGAGGCAGAGCAGGCAGGAAGGCTTACGCATGCCTCATGGCAGCTATTCCTACAGTGTCAGTTGCAGAGGCTCCTGAAAGGAAGCACATTCTGGAGAATAGGGAGACCTGCCATTATGGCAGGAACGGGCTCACTGAACTGCTAAATCACACATGCACGGGATGTCCTCCTGCTGCAGCAGTTCTGCCTCCACCATCCGTCTCCTCCTGACTGTGCCTCCTCATCCATCATCCTCAGAGTCTAAACTCTCCTCCTCATTCCCCACGTTTGCCGATGTTGTGTGGCCGACATGTTCTGATCTCATTCCTCTGCTTGTTGGAGAAGATTTGTATTGCCCCTTTGGATGGGTCTCCAGTAGTGAGGGCTGCACATCGTCCCCCTGCATGTTAATTTTGGTGTGTCGTGTACAGCACTTCATTAAGGGAGAGAATCATTTTAAGTGCCTCCTTAATGAAGAAATTTATTTTTAGCATCTCCGCTCCAATTTCCACAACTTTGTTTCAGGACAAGGAGCCCGGGTGTAGTAATGGTTAAAGTGCTTGGCTGCTAACCGAAAGGTTGGCGGTTCAAACCTACCAGCCGATCTGTAGGAGAAAGATGTGATCTCTCCAGTAAAGATTACAGCCTTGGAAACCCTGTGGGGCAGTTCTACTCTGTCCTATAAGGTCTCTGTGAGTCAGAATTGACTTGATGGCAATGGATTCTCCTGGTTCCTGGAATCCTAGCCTGCCTGACTGGCTTTGGAGATCCTTTCCCTCTCCAATGGACAGCTTCCATGTTTCCATGCCCACCAAACCTTCTCCATTTTTCAGAGAACACTACCCCAATTATAGTTTTGGGAATACCCAGCTCCAGCTGTTGTGTTGATCAGGATTGAAGAAGACGTCCTAGCTAGGCAATGAGTGGGCATAGGACCCAAGGCAGACCATTGGGCTCTCCTAGAAAAGTGCCTGTGGAGCAGGTAGGACCAGGGACAGACCATGTTCACCCACTGCAGTCAACAGTCCTGGCAGCAGCACCCCGCTGAGAATCTCCCTTCATTTGACCACTGAGCCCAGATCTGGAAGCCTCCCCAGTTTCCACCTTTCTGAACATGGCGATTCCACCCTGCTCTCTGAGCTGCTGCGCCTATTCCTGTCCATCACCTTTTGATTGTGACATTTGTTAGCCAGAGTAGCTTTGTGTTTGTTGTGAGCAAAAGTTCTGACCGCACATCTTAAAGGTCAGCTCATACATAGGTCGTCTCCCTGAAACCTTTCCTCATTATTTTGAACAGGTGTGCTTTTCTACTTCGTGTACATGTGTGTGTTGCCACTTTTTCTTCTGTGTGTACCAAGGAATTGAGCATTATATTATTGTTTTCTGCCAAGGATGTGACATGAGTTTGTCAAAGGTGGAAACCACGTCTCAGTGATTTCTGGGACCTCCCTAGTCCATGTTAGGTGCTCAGGAATGTTTGCTGCAGGAGTGTTTACACCTGGTTTTGCTAGGGCGGTGTCACCTCTTTGTTCCGTTTCATTCAAGTGTCTTTACTCCCTGAACATGCCACACCCTGGCAGCTTGTGTGTTCGGGCTTCCTGTTGTTGCTGTAACAGATTACCTCAAACTTAGTGGCTTAAAACAAGTCAAATCTATTTTCTGACAGTTCTGGATATTAGAAATCAACCTATTGAGCTAAAGTTGGAGTGTCAGCAGGCCTAGATCCTTTCGGAGGCTGCAGGGGAGAGCACCTTCCCCTGCCTTTTCCGACTTCTAGAGGCTGCCTGCGCTCCTTGCCCCGTGGCCTCTTCCTCGCATCACTGGAACCTCTTGCTTCTACTGTCATATCTCCTACTTCTTCCTGTAACCTTATTCCCACCCCCGCAGGAACCCCTACGATTACATCAGGCCCATGTGGATAATCCAGGATAACCTCACCACCTCCGGGTCCTTAACTTAATCACATCTCTGTCAGGAAAAGACAACTTTCCGTGCGGTCGGTGAGACAGAGGCATAATATACTGACCATGCTGTCTAATTCTAATCTGGATTTCTAGACTAACAGCTATGTTGTTGGAGAAAAACATGTTTTTCCTTGGTGACCAAAACCAGGATGTGAAACCATATGCCCCAAGTGGTCTTAACCAAGTGACCATCTGCACCCCGCAAAGAACACGGACTCAGGAAGTGTGCTGTCTGGGTCCTGTTGCCAATGAGATAGACAACGTTGCAAGACAGACGATCAAAATACATGTGAGCATCCTGTGACCCTGATCGAAGTGTCCTCTAGAGCTATCCGTACTCACTAGCCGTACTGTTAATGATCAGTAACCAGTCAGAGTACGACTATTACAGTATTCATCGATTTTCCTGTAATTGCCCTCCCTATGGTTTGGTTCCTCTTTTTACCCCATAAGAATACTTTGTATAATGAAATTGATCCAGGACTACCTGGGGTACCAACATGTACTGCTTGTGGGATATACTTCATGGAACATGGGACTGATACGGCCCATATGTGATTGGCACCTTATTTTTTCAAATAATCAAAAACTACCAACAAACAATGACCCAGCATCCATTCTTTAAGTGAAAAAACATGGCATCACCAAAAAGTTAATTAAAATTCACCCACGAAAGGGTTAAACCATTAAAGAAATTCCAAGATTTTGTTTGTCTGTTTTCAGGGATTATCTGTTGGAAACTGAGGACAAAGATCGAATTTCTTGGGTAAATTTAATGTAAACCCCACAGGAAGGCTTACCCTCTGTTGGTTCTGGGGGAAAGATCCTTCTCTTGGTTTCCATCTTGCTATTGTTAATTGTGGTCAAGTTGAACCGAGCTCATGGCAGCCCCATTTGGGCAGATTAGGGTTTTCAAGGCTGTGACCTTTCAGAAGTAAATCACCAGGCCTGTCATCTGAGGTGCCTCTGGGTGAGTTCGAACCGCCAAACTTTCTGCTAGTAGTTGAGCAGTTAACCTTTTGCACCACCAAGGGACTCCTCAGCTTCCATAGCCCCAGCATTTCTTGGTTCCTTGGCAATGTCATGCGGCGTCTCCCTTCCCCTGCTGGCATTTGCTTGACTCTGTGTATGTTGCTCCTTGTAACTCAGAATTGATTAGGTTTAGACACACCCTACACTGATGTTTTGTTTTTAGTGCATCTAGAAAATAGTCCCACCACCTAGCTGTCAGTCTACCCTACTGTGGTGGCTTGTGTGTTGCTACGATTCTGGCAGCTATGCCGCCAATATGCCAAATACTAGCAGGGTTACCATGGTGGACAGGTTTCAGTGGACCTTCCAGACTAAGACAGACTAGGAAGAAAGGCCTGGTGATCTACTTCCGAAAATCAGCAAATGAAAACCCTATGGATCACAACAGAATATTGTCCGATATAGCGATAGAAGATGAGTCACCTAGGTTGGAAGGCTCTCAAAATACACAGTGGCCACAACAATGGGTTTGAACACATCAACAATCATGAGGATGTACAGAACTAATGTTTCATTCTGTTGGATGTAGGGTCACCATGGTCAGAACTGACTTGACCCCAAATAACATCAACAGGAAACATTTAATAATAATTGATACTGTTTGTGATGTGACAACTTAAAAAAGCATTACTCAAAGTAGTACAATTGATATAAAATGAATTTTTTGAAAAATGAGTGCATAACCACAGAAGTTTGTTTTTGAAGCTCTCTGCAAATTCTCCCCAGAAAGGGGGTCTTTAATGGTGTTTGCCATGGACTTGCCAATACTACCAGAAGGGTCTGAAATTAACAGAAGGGCCTCCAGTCCAAAGCACCATTTAAGTATAAGATTATATATTTTTAAAAGATTAGCACAGATAACTGTGAAAGTATGAGCAAGGAGATTAGGAGCAAAAAAGCTCACAGGATGGAAAAGGAAATATTTTCTGCCTCATGCTGAACCTCGCCTCTTGCATATGGAGGGACTCCGTTCCTGAATTTTTTTCTCATTAATTTTTGATTTGTGCACCATATTTCATCCTTTGCTCCTTTCATGAGTTCATAAGAAGGAGTATAACACCATGCTTCCCTGGGCACCATTTCCTCCATCAAGGAGGCTGGGGGCAGTTTTAATAAAGCTGCACCTGGGCACCTGGCCCAGTAAGCCTGCCAGGAATGGATGCCTAAGACCCTAAGGAGGACGGAACTGTGCGTACCAATTCTGGAAAAGTCCTTCGAGACTTGTGAGGCCTGATTCCCTGCAAGGTTCCCATTACAATCATTCAGGTCAAATAAAGACTCACTGTCTTGAAGATATTGATTGACAGAAAATAAGCAAACTCTCTCCCTTTATCAAGTTCTTCCTACAATTAAAAAAAAGTTGCCATTGAGTCAGTTTTGCATCATGGTGACCCCGTGTGTGTCAGAGTAGAACTGTGCTCCGTGGGGTTTTCAATACCGACTTTTTGGAAGTAGATTACCAGGACTTTCTTCTGAGGTGCATCTGGGTGGATTTGAACCACCAACTTTTAGTTAGCAGCCGAGCTCTTAACCATTTGCACCTTCCAGGGACTTCTTCCTACAATGACAATCCACTTTTCTGGATCTTGCTTGTCGTCTGTCTTAGTGGTAAATGATCTGAACAGGTACACTCCATCCTTGATCCTTTTTCTATCATCCTGCTGTTCTCCTGTTTGTCAGTGAAGACAGGTCTGGTAAGCTTGCCAGACATTGCTGGACAAAACAAAGGGGGGTGGGAAATGTCCTAGGTAATAACAGCTATAATCTATTGAGTGTGGACCATGTACCAGAAATCATTCTGGGAACTCTCCTTATGCTTTTCTTCTTTTTTTCACAATAACCCTAGGAATTAAATATGAGTAGATCCATTTTACAGAAGAGAAAATAGTCCCTGAGACAAGTTAAATAGTACAGAGACTCTCCAGTGCAACCCCGTGCTTTCCCCCATGTAGCACAATATCTAATGTCTCTTTGTTTCAGAGATGGAGGCTGAGGTGCTAAGGAACAGAGCAGTTAGTGGGTACTGGCTAGGAGTCAAACATAAGAGGACATTTTGCACACTTGCAATGATTGACTTTTTTTCGAGTTCTTGGGTGTTGCAAAAGGTTGAAGCACTCAGCTGCTGAATGAAAGGTTGGCGGTTTGAGTCCACTCAGAGGCATCTCAGAAGAAAGGCCTGGCTATGTACTTCAGAAAAATCAGCCATTGAAAACCCTATGGAGTGCAGTTCTTCTCTGACATACATGGGGTCTCCATGAGTCAGAGTTGACTCAATGGCAACTAGTGAAAATGACTGAATTCTTTATAAATGTGTGCTTATTAATCACCTTCCCCACTAGACTCAAGCTCCACAAAGGGAGGGATTGTGAATGTCTTTTTCACCACTCTATTCTCAAATATAGTAGGAGTTCTGGGATGTAAAGGAGGCTCAATACATATTTAAAAATGAATGAATGTATTGAGTTTTCAATTTTCCTAAGGTCTTCACTGAGAAGAGTACCTTCAGTAGGAATCACTGTCATGGAAGGAGTCCAACGTCTGCTTGCTCTTCTGTCCTGCATGAGCTTACTCTCTTTGGATCCATCCCACTGTTGGTGGTTCTGTCTCCCTTACTCCAAAGTTCTGCCCTCCCATCTTGGCCTAAAGGATGGTTTGTCTCACTTCTATGACCAACTCACCCATTTGTCTGCAGCAACGTGGGTGTCTGCTCCATGACCACTACCCCAGCCCTCCTTGGCTGTAGGCCACCAGCTTCTCCAGGGTAGGCCAAGTAGTACAATCTAAAGACCTCAGCCAAGCCCCTGACATGCCAGGGTGGGCATACATTGGGTCCCATTGAACCTTCCTGCCCAAGGGAGACATGCCCCATTTCTGGTTCAGTGCCCAGAGAGTAATTATTGAAAAACAGAAACACACTATCTGTTGACAAACTCAGATGTCCAGTGAGAGAGGTAACCATGGCCAGGAGGAGGGGCATCTCCCTGAGGGTCCTGGGATGGCAGGGTGGCCCCGTCCTTACAAGGTGAGGCTCCATCAGGAGACAGAGCTTTTTCCTTTTCTTCCACCTCCACTTTCTGATCCTACCCATGAACTCCTGGGAAAACACTATTGCCAACATCCTCCAAACACCAGTGTCTCCTAATCTGTGTGTTATGACAGGCAATGTCAACTTTAGAATGTAAAATTGAGTAGTGCTCATTAAGGGTCCAGATTTAAGCTTGTTTAATACGATTTGAAGGAGCACTGGTGATGCAGTGGTTAAGCATTCAGCTGCTAACCTAACGGTTGGCAGTTCAACACCCCCCCCCCCACCAGTGGCTCTGCAGGAGAAAAGACCTGGTGATCTACTCCCTTATAAATTACAGTGTAGAAAACCCTATGGGGCAGTTCTACTCTGTCCCATAGGGTCGCTATGGGTCAGAATAGACTCGATGGCAGACAACAACAACACTACCATTTTACTTATCTTTCCATGGAGAAAGTTCTGCCAACGATCTTTGCCAACATTACTGGAAAATAGAGAATTAATTTTAAGGCTAAGGAGAGTGATTAATGCCAAAAGGTGATAATAGGTTTCATTTTATAGACAATTAGCTGTGAAATTGATCTGATTGCTAAGTTTGGATTTATTTTCCTGAGTTCTGTTATACTGAAGTAAGTAAATTACACACCATATCATCTGATAAAGCCATTTGCCTGCAGAATATTTGGTATCTTAACAGTTGAGTGGAGATTCAGCTGCATAGCTACATTGGGAGAAGTCAAAATGACTGAATTACCCAGTTATAACATATTCAGTGACAGCATTTGACTCTGCTTCTGTTTGGAAATTTACCTCTTGTCGTTTAAATATTCTTTAGGGGAGGGTGTGGCCAACATGGCGGAGTAGTTAGACACTTCCTATATCCCTCTTACAACACAGACCTGGAAAAACAAGTGATTTGATTCTATGTGAATATCTGGGAGCCCTGAACAAGGCAAGGTTGAGAAATCTATCTGACTGATACCGGAGAGGGAGACCGTTTGGAAGAGGTGAGGAGGGCCAGAGCCGCAGCGGTGAAATTGCAGCGCCACAGCCAAGCCGGTCCGCAGTGAAGCAGGCAAACTGCTGTGCTGTGCACACGCTCAGGAAGCAGTTTCCACATCTAGAGAGACCCGGCAGCAGAGATTCTGCTTGGACACTCCAAACCAGTGAAAATCAGCTCCCAAGAGGCTAAGATAAGTACATGCGTGCACCCTTTCACGGGGATTAAAACAAACAAACAAAAAAAGACCATTTGGAAAAAACCTCTCTCTCCTTTACCTCCTCCCTCTGCGCTCTGCACTGGGAGTCCACTGGGCTGGAAGTAGATCCCAAAAGGTGCCCTGACCCATTCGCCTGGCCTTGGAGAGGAAACAAATAAGCTACTGGCTCCCCTAGGCCAGGAACACAGTGTCAGCACAGATCCTTTACTGGGCACAGGTACCAGGGGTCCGCAGACTCTGAGTGCCTTACACCC
>NW_004444008.1:3012673-3036248 GCF_000243295.1 Trichechus manatus latirostris | reverse complement strand
AAGCGGTGGCTTCTGTCCAGAGGTGAGAGGGGAAGGCAGAGAGAGTTAGGAGCTGGATGAATGTTCATGCGGAATCAGGGGCAGAGGGGAGGAATGTGCTGTCGCAGGATGGGGTGAGCGATTGGGGTCTCATAACAATGTATGTAAAAAAAAAATTCTGTGTGGGATACTAACTTGAAATGTAAACTTCATTTAATTTCAACAATAAAAATTATTCTTTAGGGGTTAAATTTGCTCTTTGGAACGCTCTGCTTGGGGAGAATGCCTCACCTTCTGTGTCGGTGTCCTGTAACAGGGCACGTGTATCACTTGTGGCTTATTAAGTCCAGATGATATTGTTGTTGCCTCTGTTGAGTCGATTCCCACTCCGAGAGACCCTATGGAACAGAGTAGAACTGCCCCATAGGGTTTCCTAGGCTATAATCTTTATAGGAGCAAATCGCCAGGTCTTTTCTCTCGTGGAGTCGCTGGGTGAGTTCAAACTGCCAAACTTCCGGTTAGCAGCTGAGCACTATTCCAAAACCGAATGCTTTCGAGTCGATTCCAACTCATAACAACCTTATAGGAAAGAGTAGAACTGCCCCATAAGGTTTCCTAATATGAGATAATATTAGGTGTATAGTTGTTTAATTTCTTAATTCCCTGTCCCTTAAATGCTCCTATAACCTACTCTCCTTAAATAGCCAGGTTAGTGAGGTACTTTGTCCTGTGAGCTGACTGTTGCTGTGAGGAGCCATCCTCTCACCTCGGTGGGTCTATCTGGTCAGTCAACTTTCACATCAGGAACACGAAGCGCTGTGGATACAGACTCTGCGGCTTCTGCCAGACTTAGAACATGAAAGCGACATGCAAGGCTTGGTTGTTTGTGTTCCTGTTTTTCTTCAAAGCTGGTCTGCCATCTCCATACTCCGATTAAGATCCCAGGCCTCCCCTTAGTATTTTTGGGAAGGTCCTGGAGTCAGGGCAGGGCTTGTGGGCATGTGAGCTGTGCAGCTGGAAAGGCCCACACTTGATTTAATGCTGTCGTGCCATCATCTTGAGACCTAATGATTTTAACAGTCATTGTTAATTTTTTATCTTTATTTTCTTTTTTTTAATTGTACTTTAGATGAAGGTTTACAGAGCACATTAGTTTCTCATGAAACAATTAATACACATATTGTTTTGTGGCATTGGTTACCAACCCCAAGACCTATCAGCACTCTCCCCTTCTCGATCTTGGGTTCCCCATTACCAGCTTTTCTGTCCCTTCCTGGCTTCTTGTCCCTGCCCCTGGGCTGGTGTGCCCATTTAGTCTTGTTCTGTTTAATGGGCCTGTCTAATCTTTGGCTGAAGGGTGAACCTCAGGAGTGACTTCGGTATTGAATTAAAAGCGTGTCTGATGGTTTCTCCATTCTCTGTCAGACCAGTAAGTCTGGTCTTTTTTTGTGAGTTATAATTTTGTTCTACATATTTCTCCATCTCCAGCTCCGAGACCCTCTATTGTGATCCCTGTCAGAGCAGTTGGTGGTGGTAGCCGGGCACCATCTTGTTGTGCTGGACTCAATCTGGTAGAGGCTGTGGTAGTTGTGGTCCGTTAGTCCTTTGGACTAATATTTCTCTTGTATCTTGTTTTCTTCCTTCTCCCTTGTTCCTGAAGGGGTGAGACCGGTGGAGTATCTTAGATGTCTGCTTACAAGCTTTTAAGACCCTAGACGCTACTCACCAAAGTAGAATGTAGAACATTTTAATAAACTGTGTTATGCCAATTGAGCTAGACGTTTCCCGAGACCATGGTCCCCAGCCCTCAGCCCAGTAATTCAATCCCTCAGGGAGTTTGGATGTGTCTCTGAAGCTTCTATGACCTTGCCTTGGTGAAGTTTTGCTGACTTCGCCAGAATTGTGTACTGTCTTACCCTTCACCAATGTTACCACTTATCTGTTGTCTAGTTAGTGTTCTTCCATCCCCACCCCTGCCCTCCCTCGTAACCATCAAGGCTGTTTCTTTCTGTATGTAAACTTATGATTTTTTATCCTCTGGTCACTTACAGTATTTATCCTTTTGTGTTTGACTTATTACACTCAGCATAATGCCCTCCAGATTCATCCACATTGTGAGGTGTTTCGAAGATTCACTATTGTTCTTTATTGTTGCATAGTATTCCATCGTGTGTATGTACCATAGTTTGTTTATCCATTCATCTGTTGATGGGCACTTAGGTCATTTCTATCTTTCTGCTATTGTGAATATGCTGCAATGAACATGGGTGTGCATACGATATATTCGTGTGATGGCTCTTACTTCTCTAGGATACGTTCCTAGGCGTGAGATTACTGGATCATATGGCATTCTAACTTTTTAAAGAAGTGGCATATCGTTTTCCAAAATGGTTGTACAATTTTATATTCCCACCAGCAGTGCAAAACAGTTCCAAGCTCCCTACAGCCTCTCCAACATTTGTTATTTCCAGTGTTTTTGATTTGTGCCAGTAATGCCGGGGTGAGATGATATCTCATTGTAGTTTTGATTTGCATTTCTCTAATGGCTAGTGATCTCGAGCATTTCCTCATGTGTCTGTTAGCTGCCTGAATGTCTTCTTCGGTGAAGTGTCTGTTTATATCATTTGCCCATTTTTTAATTGGATTATTTGTCTTTTTGTTGTAGAGGTGTTAGTTGGATTTTCCTATAGTTTTTTGAGATTAGATCTTTGTTGGATTTGTCATAGCCAAAATTTTTTTCCCAGACCGTAGGTTCTCTTTTTACTCTTTTGGTGAAGTCTTTTGATGACCATAAATGTTTAATTTTCGGAAGATCCTAGTTATCTAGCTTATCTTCTGGTGTTGGTGTATTGTTAGTTATGGTTTATATGCTATTTATGCCATGTGTTAGGGCTTCTAGTGTGGACCCTAGTTTTTCTTCTATGATCTTTATAGATTTGGTTTTATATTTAGGACTTTGATCCATTTTGAATTATTTTTTGTGTATGGTGTGAGGTATGGGTCCTGTTTCATTTTTTATAGATGGACATGCAGTTTTGCCAGCTTCATTTGTTAAAAAGATTGTCTTTTCCCCATTTAATGGACTTTGGGTCTTTGTTGAAGATCAATTGACCATAAGTGGATGGATTTACATCTGGTTATCAATTTTGTTCCATTGGTCAATGTGTCTGTCGTAGTAGCAGGGGGCTGTTTTGACTACAGTAGCTGTATAGCGAGTTCTAAGATCAGGTAGTTCCAGTCCTCCTACTTTATTCTTCTTTTTTCAATAGTGCTTTCCCTATCTGGGGCCTCTTTCCTTTCCATATAAAATTTATGATTAGTTTTTCCATCTCCTTAAAGAATGCTGTTGGTATTTGGATTGGGATTGCATTGTATTTGTAGACTGCTTTGGGTAGAATGGACATTCTCATAATGTTGAGTCTACCTATCCATGAGCATGGTATGTTTTCCATTTATGTAGGTCTCTTTTGGTTTCTTGCTGTAATGTTTTGTCGGTTCCTCTGTATAGTTCTTTTACGTCTCTGGTTAGAGTTATTCCTAAGTATTTTTCTTTTTTTTAGGGGCTATTATAAATGGTGTTGTTTTCCTAATATCCTTTTTGTAGTTCTTTGTATAGAAATCCAACTGATTTTTGTTTGTTCATCATATATCCTGCTACTTTGTTGAATCTTTCTATCAGTCAGTAGATTTCTGGTGGAGTCCTTTGGGTTCTCTACGTATAGTATCATGTTGTTGTTGTTAGGTGCTGTCCTGTTGGTTCCGACTCATAGCAACCCTACTACAACAGAACAAAACACTGTCCATTCTTATGCCATCCTCAAAATCATTGTTACCTTGAGCCCATTGTTGCAGCCACTGTGTCAGTCCATCTCGTTGAGAGTCTTCCTCTTTTTTGCTGACCCTCTACTTTATCAAGCATGATGTCCTTCTCCAGGGAGTGATCCCTTCTGATAATATCTCCAAAGTATGTGAGATGTAACCTCACCATCCTTGCTTCTAAGAAACATTCTGGTTGCACTTCTTCCAAGACAAATTTGATCATTCTTTTGGCAGTCCATGTGACATTCAGTATTATTCGCCAACACCACAATTTAAAGGTCTCAATACTTCTTTGATCTTCCTTATTCATTGTCTACCTTTCTCGTGCATATGAGGCAATTGAAAACACTATGGCTTGGGTCAGGCAAACCTTAGTCTTCAAGGTGACATCTTTGCTTTTTAACACTTTAAAGAGGTCTTTTGCAGCAGATTTGCCCAATGCAATGCTTCTTTTGAGTTCATGACTGCCGCTTCCATGGGTGTTGATTATGGATCCTAGTAAAATGAAATCCTTGACAACGTCAATCTTTTCTGTTTATCATGATGTTGCTTATTGGTCCAGTTGTGAGGATTTTTGTTTTCTTTATGGTGAGGTGTAATCCATAGTGAAGGCTGTGGTCTTTGATCTTCATCAGTAAGTGCTTCAAGTCCTCTTCACTTTCAGCACGTAAGGTTGTGTCATCTGCATAACACAGATTGTTAATGAATTCCCATTCTTCACAATGTTATTCATAATTTGTTATGATCCACACAGTTGAATACCTTTGCACAGTCAATAAAACACAGGTAAACATCATTCTGGTATTCTCTGCTTTCAGCCAGGATCCCTCTGACATCAGCAATAATATCCCTCACTCCACGAATCACATCAGATGACAAAATGGTGGACAATCACAAAATACTGGGAATCAACTAAGACAACTTCTATCTGATCTGAATCCAGCTTGATTTTCTGCCAGCTCCCTGTTGATGTCCTGCTGCAACTGCTTTTAAATGATCTTCAGCAAAATTTTACTTGTGTGTGATATTAATGATAGTGTGTGATAATTTCCACATTAGGTTGGATAACGTTTCTTGGGAATAGGCATAAATATGGATGTCTTCCAGTCGTTTGGCCAGGTAGCTGTCTTCCAAATTTCTTGGTATAGAGGAGTGAGCACTTTCAGTGCTGCATTTGTTTGATGAAACATCTTAATTGGTATTCCATCAATTCCTGGAGTCTTGTTTTTTTTGCCAATGCCTTCAGTGCAGCTTGGACTTCTTTCTTCGGTATCATCTGTCTTGATCATATGCTACCTCCTGAAATGGTTGAATGTCAACCAATTCTTTTTGGTACAGTGACTCTGTGTATTCTTTCCATTCTCTTTTGATGTTTCCTGCATTGTTTAATATATATGATAATATCATATCATCTGCAAATAGTCTTAGTTTTACTTCTTCCTTACCAATTTGGATGCCCTTTATTTCTTTTTCTTGCCTTATTACTCTAGCTAGGACTTCCAGCACACTGTTAAATAGGAATGCTGATAAAGGGCATCTTTGTCTTATTCCTGTTTTCAGGGGGAATGTTTTCAGCCTCTCTCTGCTAAGAATAATGTTGGCTGTTGGTTTTGTATAGATTCCCTTTATTGTGTTGAGGAGTTTCCCTTTTGTCATGGATTGAATTGTGTCCCCCAAAAATATGTGTATCAGTTTGGCTAGGCTATGATTCCCAGTACTGAATGATTTTCCACATTTTTTCATCTGATGTGATTTTCCTATGTGTTGTAAATCCTATCTCTGTGATGTTAATGAGATGGGATTAGTGGCAGTTATGTTAGTGAGGCAGGACTCAATGTACAAGATTAGATTGTGTCTTCAGCCAATCTCTTTTGAGATATAAAATAGAGAAGCCAGCAGAGAGACATGGCGACCTCATACCACCAAGAAATAAGAGCCAGGAGAATAGCACATCCTTTGAACCCAGGGTCCCTGGGCTGAGAAGCTTCTAGTCCAGGTGAAGATTAATGACAAGGACCTTTGTCCAAAGCTGACCAGAGAGAGAAAGACTTCCCCTAGAGCTGATGACCTGAATTTGGACTTCTAGCCTGCTAGACTGTGGGAAATTAAACTTCTGTTTGTTGAAGCAATCCACTTGTGGTATTTCTGTTATAGCAGCACTAGATAACTAAGACACCTTCAATACCTATTTTATTGAGAGTTTTTATCGGGAATAGGTGTTGGACTTTATCAAATGCCTTTTCTGAGTCACTTGAGATGATCATGTCATCCTTTCGTTTTATTTATGTGGTGGATTACGTTGATTGATTTTCTAATATTGAACCATCCTTGCATACCTAGTGTGAATCCCATTTGGTCGTGGTGTATTATTATTTTTTATATGATGCTGAATTCTATTGGCTAGAATCTTGTTGCGAATGTTTACATCTATATTCATGAGAGATATTAGTGTATAATTTTCTTTTTTTGTTGTGTCTTTGCCCTGGCTTTGGTATTAGGGCTATGCTGGCTTTATAGAATGAATTCAGATGTACACTTTCCTTTTCTATGTTCTGAAATATTTTGAGTGGTAGTGGTGCAAGCTCTTCTTTGAATGTTTGGTAGAATTCTCCAGTGAAACAACCTGGGCCAGGACTTTTTTTTGTTTGGAGTTTTTTTTTTTTTTCCCCCTGAACTTTTCAATCTCTTGTCTGGTTATGGGTCTGTTCAGACCTTCAACCTCAGTTTGTGTTAGTTTAGGTTAGTATGTTTCTAGAAATTTATCCATTTCCTCTAGGATTTCAAATTTGTCAGAGTATAGTTTTTCATGGTACTCTGTTATGATCCTTTTTATTTCAGTTGGGTCTGTTGTAATATCCCCCATTTCATTTCTTATCTGGGTTATTTGTGTCCTTTCTTGTTTTTCTTTTGTCAATTTGGCCAATGGTTTGTCAATTTTGTCAGTCCTTTCAAAGAACCAACTTTTGGTTTTGTTGATTCTTTTTATTGTTTTCCTATTCTCTATTTCATTTATATCTGCTCTGATCTTTATTACTTCCTTTCTTTTAGTGGCTGTGGGCTGCTTCTGCTGTTCTCTTTCTATTTGTTCTAGTTGTGTAGCTAATGTTTTGATTTTGTCCCTTTTTTCTTTTTTGATGTGTGCATCTATTGCTGTAAATTGACCTATGAGCACTGCCTTTGCTGTTTCCCAAATGTTTTGGTATGATGTGCTTTCATTCTCTTTTTATTCTAGGAAACTTTTTATTCCATCTTTTATTTATTCTGTTTCCCAGTGGTTTTTAAGCAAGGTCTTATTCAGTTTCCATGTATTTGATTTTTTCCCATTGCCATTCCTGCTATTAATTTCTACTTTTATGATATTGTGATCAGAGAAGATGCTTTGTATTATCTCAGTGTTTTGGGTTTTTTTAAGGGTTGCTTTGTGGCCTAAGACGTGGTCTATTCTGGAGAAAGTTCCACATGCATTGGAAATGAATACGTACTTTGCTGCTGTTCGCTGGAGTGTTCTATACATGCTATGAGGTCAAGTTAGTTGATTGTGGCCTTAGATCTCCTGTATCTTTGTTGAGTTTCTTTCTAGATGTTCTGTCATTTACTGACAGTGATATGTTGAAGTCTCCT
The DNA here is from genome assembly GCF_000243295.1 of Trichechus manatus latirostris. NCBI lineage: Eukaryota > Metazoa > Chordata > Mammalia > Sirenia > Trichechidae > Trichechus > Trichechus manatus. Next base: position 3,028,829 of record NW_004444008.1, on the reverse strand, counting down.
ACTATTATTGTGGAACTCTCAATTTCTCTTTTCAGAGCTGTTAGAGTTTGTTTTATGTAATTTGGAGCCCTGTCGTTGAGTGCGTAGATATTTATTATGGTTATGTCCTCGTGGTGGATTGTCACTTTAATCAGTATATAAGGTCTTTCTTATGGAGCCCAGTTCTCTTCTGACACACATGGGGTCACATGAGTCAGGATTAACTTAATGGCAGCTTTTCTTTTCAGGTCCCATCTAAAAATTCTATTACTGTGGAAGGAAGAAAGAGTGGACATTGGGATGAATAGTATTCTCTATCGTGATCAGGGAGGAAAACCTGTTATAAAGGGACTTAGCAAATTTCCTCTCAACCCCCACTGACCAGTATTGAGTTGCATGCCTGTATTAGGATTGCCAGATAAAGTACAGGATGCTCAGTTAAATTAAACTTTCAGATAAACAATGAATAATTTTTTAGCATACTTATGACTTATGTAGAATTCTTCATTGTTTATCTGAAATAGCAATTTAAGAAGACATCTTGTATTTTTGCTTGCTAAAGCTGGCAACACTAAATGCAAGGTGTCATGGTTTGAATTATGTCCCTCCAAAAATGTGTATAATCTATTTGGCTGGACCACCCAATTCCCAGAATTGCGTGGTTGTCCTCCATTTTGTGATTGTAATTTTATGTTAAAGAGGATTAGGGTGGGATTTTAACACCATCCTTACCCAGGTCACATCCCTGATCAAATGTAAAGGGAGTTTCCCTGGGGTGTGACCTGTACCACCTTTTATCTCTCAAGAGATATAAGGAAAGGGAAGCAAGCAGAGAATGGGGGACCTCATACCACCAAGAAAGCATTGCCGGGAGCAGAGCACGTCCTTTGGACCTGAGGTTCCTGTGCAGAGAAGCTCCTAGTCCAGGGGAAGATTGATGACAACAAGTGAGAGAAAGCCTTGCCCTGGAGCTGATGGCCTGAATTTGGACTTGTAGCCTACTAGACTGTGAGAGATTAATTTCTTTGTTGAAGCTATCCACTTGTATTTCTGTTGAAGCAGCGCTAGATGACTAAGATACAAGGGATACTGAGAAATTGAGTGCTTGGCCTTTTCGGCCTCTGCTGTGTTTGAAAGAAACTGGGAGGAAATGTCTGAGAGAGGTTATGAATACTTGAAGGCTACAGAGAGGAAGATATTGAGAAGGTGGGGTTTAAAACCAAGTATTCTGATGACAGAGCCACTACTCCTCTGTGTTATCAAGAAATACATTTCAAATTATCCACCTCCCAGACTGATGTGGTTCACAGGCCAACACATTTTGTTTAAGGGAGCTCATTATAAGATGCCTGTAATCTGGTATGATGGTCTATCTACATTCACAAGGAATAAGAATCAAGATCAGCACAAAGTTGGTTCCTTTGAGGTGGATTTTCAAGCTACTGTTTGAAAAGTAAATTGACCAATCCCTGCAAGATGGCTAAAATGAACCAATCACAGTGCAGAATGTGGCTCAGCCAATCATTTTAGGCAGAATTACAAACCCAGGGCCAGAGAAGCCATATATGAGAAAAATCCATTGCACTGCAATGACCAATCTTTATTTGACTAATTATGGATGGCATTTCTGGCTGCAATGGCCTTCCTCAACAGTATAATCATGGCACCCTAGCTTGTGACCCTGGCACTCTACCAGTCCACTCACCTCCTTGATTAATCAGTCAAGCCTGAGAGTCCTTTATGTGTGCAGCTTTGCCAAGAAAATGCAGGAGGAAGGACAACAACAAAGATCATGGTTGTTAGAGTCAACATATAATTGATCTCCCAAATCAGGACACTTTGGAGAGTGAGTAGGGTGCTGTCAATAAGTACATAATCATAGACTGCACTAGACAAACTCAGATGCATGACCATCCAATTTATTGCCCTTATAGTTGGATTTCTAATCATAGAGATACTCTTTTGAATAAATAATGTCCTAAGATGTGCGTGTATTGGTGTGTTATTTATTTATTGTATGAATAGTTTTGTTATTCTTAAAAGCCAAAAAGTGGAAAGAAACCAAATGTCCATAAACTGAGGAATGCTTCAGTGAAATGTGGCATAGCTATGTAATGGGATACTTGTTGTTGCTGGATACTGTCCACTTGGTTCTGAATCAGCAACCCAACACAACAGAGTAGAACTTCCCCATAGGGTTTCCTAGACTGAAATCTCTACAGAAGCTGATCACCAGGTCTTGTCTCCCCTGGAGCAGCTGGTGGATTTGCACCACTTAGCAATAGAAAGGAGATAAGTGCTGATGGCCACCACACCATGGAAGAACCTTGAAAACGTAATGCTAGCGAAAGAGGTCAAAAACAAAGGAGAACACGTTGTGTAATTCCACTTACATGAAACGTCTGACCACTGCTGTCAAATCAGTTCTAACTCACGGCAACCCCATTGTGTCAGAGCAGAAGTGTGCTCCACAGGATTTTCAATGGCTGATCTTTTGGAAGTAGATAACCAGGACTTTCGTCCAAGGCATCTCTGGGTGAACTTGAACCTCTGACTTTTGGTTAACAGCAGGGCACATTAACCATTGGCATCACCCAGGGACTCAAATCTATAATGCCAGAAAGTAAATTAGTGGTTTCCTGGGGCTGAACATGGGTACGACGATTAAATATAAGTGGGCATGAGGGATTTTATTGGGGTGATAAAGATATTCTAAAACTGGTGAATGGTGAAGGTTACACAACTTGGGAAATTTAGTAAAAAGAAAATCATTGAAATGTAAATTTTATGACATGTCAATCATACCTCAATAAGGTTTTTTTGTTTGTTTTTTGAGGAATAATTTTGGCTGATTTTTCTTTATCCAAATTAGGCTGTATTATCATGATAACATGAGTAGTCTTCTAAGGTCCTAGTGGAAAAAAAAATCTCATTTATTACATTTTTAAAATTGCATGATAGTGTAGTGTTTCTGTAGGATTCATAAGAGTATTGCTTCCACCTACGATGTCCAAACATTCATCTGCACTTTAACTAGAGAACTGTTGGTATTTGTGGTGCAATTCATTCTAAAGAAGTTTGATAATGAAGACTATACAAACATACTCAGAACATTTCTAGTAAACATGAGGGTTTATATTTAAGGCTAGGAAAAATGTTGCAAACAGAGGAAAATATCAAAAGCCATGTGATTTTCAGAGTTGTTTCACTGAAGGTCAGTTGGGTCCTTTTGTACCTAGTTATTGTCTGCTGCTCTCAGTATCATATAAAAAATTCTCCAACCCACAGGCAGTAATGAGATTCTGGTTTATGATACACTTAATGTTATTCACAGAAGATAGAGTGATTTAAACAAATGCTTTTAGTAACGTGAAATGAAATACTTTGTAGAATTAAGACAGTTAAATCTAGAAACTTCTGATAATCAAATCGCAGTAGCTTCAGATGAACATTTCACTGGCTGGGCTAAAGACAACATCAGTATACAGGCAACAAACACCAAGGGTATAAAAGTTGCAGTACATTAACTTCATGTTTCTGATAACCTTTTTTTTTTCCTTTTAACTTGCAAAGTCAAAGTGATTGGAATCAGTCTTCCAAGATACGGTTAAGGTATTTGCTTTTATCCTGAGTTTTCTCCATTGCAGACTAAAGAAGGTAAATAAACTGAAGGTTGACTAATGTTTGACATTATATGCCCCCTAGTTTTTAAACTTATGAGAGCCATTTATTGATTGGTCCAGTGATCCTGGATGATAGTTATCTCCCAGGCACGGAAGAAGTTCATTTCTAATAGGATTCAGGAAACAGCTTTTCTTTTTTTTTCATGTTAGTTCCCACAATGAAAATCAAACAACAGTGAATGAGTTACCTTTTAGAATGGAAGTATCCATACTCTGTTCTATTTTCAATTTTGAAAGATAAAAAAAAAAAAGAAAAGAAACAGAAATCTAGCATATGACCCTGTGCCCAGGTTTTGTTACCTTTCCAATGATTTCCACTGAATGAAGATTAGATCCACCTGGACCTTTGGAGGGCAGTTAACTGAGATCTTGGTCACAAATTGAGTGTTAAAAAAATAATAATTAGTATTAGTTGAAATAAGCTGATCTTAACAAAAGAAGTCACCAGAAAATAGAGAAGTAATAAGAGCGGAAGGAATGGTAGAAGTAGAGAAGCATAGTTGTGAAACCTCTGATAAAACAACCTAGCACTCCTTGGTTAGTTTATCATATCGTGATGCCTTGTTATGTGATGCTGGACGCTATGCCACCAGCATTTTCAATCCCAGAAGGGTCACTCATGGCGGACAGGTTTCTGTGGAGCTTCCAGACTAAGACAGAAGAGCAAGAAAGGGTTGGAGATATACTTCCAAAAATTAGTCATTGAAAACCCTATAGATCACAACAGAATATCATCTGATATAGTGCCAGAAGATGCGCCCCCTAGGTTGGAAGGCACTGTGATAGCCATGGTGATGGACTAAACACACCAATGGCCATGAAGACTGGGCAGTGTTTCGTCATGCTATACGTAAGATTGCCACGAGTCAGGGCTGGCTCAACAACAACAAATAAAACAGCCAGCAGCAGACCATCATCAATGGCTGCTAACATCATTCACAGAAGAATTGATGGGGATCTGCGTAATGGAGATCCCAAACAGATAGCACCCAAATTCACTAAACAATTGTAATATCGCTAGGTGGGGAAAGAAGACATTATTTGTCCCCTGATATGATGCAACAGAAGTACACTGGCCACCAAAGGCACAGGTTTGGGGTCAGTACCACCAGAACCACATGGAGTGAGGATGGGGAGGGGAAGTTTTCCTAAAGGAGTGCTGGCTATACCCCAAGATCGACATCACTTCCAAAGCATATTTTGGTAGCAGCTGGAAGGAGCTGCATGTTGGGTTGAACCGGTACAACTTACCTGCCTTCATATTCACCAGATGCCAATATTTCCCAATTTCTTCCCTGGCATTCACTTCATACCAACACAGCCATGATTTAAACGATGGATTACAGAGGTGCAGAGGCAACTATAAATCCAACCAAACTAGTATAAGTTAAGAGAGAACGCAAAATACCAAACTTCTGTTATTGAACTTCACAGATAATAAAACTGTATTTGTCAGAAGACTGTAATTTTCAAGTATGTTTATTTTGCATTTAAATCAGTTAAGGACTAGAGATAGAGGATGAAAACCAGAAAAACAAGGAAAGCGAATTAAAACGGTAGGGACACAGCACAGGCAGAGAGGATGGGAGGTGAGCGTGAAAAACCGGGAAGAAACTATCCCCAAAACAGCTGAAGAAAGACACGGGCTCCAATGTTTAAAGAACAGAGTTTGTTTTCACTTTAGAGCAGAAAAAAGATGAAATGTGTAAGAATTGTATTTTTACTTATTTGTAGCAAAACAGCACCCAAAAAAAAAAAAATTGTAACCTGGCTGGATGGCGTAGAAGAAAATGAAAATATTTGTAGAGGACCATTTTTAGTGAGATTTCTTTTATTTTCGTCATCTTCGGGATGACACGATAGCACTTTCAAAGTCTCTTGGTGGATTTTTTTCTCTTTTATGAGGTTTTAAATAACTGGAGAGGTATTTATTTTGTGCTTTAAAATATTAAAGTAGAGGGATAAATTCTTTAGATGAGTGTCTGTGTATGAGTTTCTTTTATCCATCAGAGGAGAATGACAAAGAAAAGATGAAAATCGTAGGTGGACATTTCTTGTTTACAGGGATGGAAAATAGTGCAACAGATATTGACGATAGTTCCACAACATGACTGATGTAATTGGTTTTATTGAATTGTATACGTGAAAAAATATTGAATTGGCAAATGTGTTATCTATATTTTTACAATAATTTAAAAAATCAAAGTTTGAGAAATTATAAATATCTGCATTACAAATGTATCCAACACCTTATGCCTGTTAGTTAACATAAGACCTGCCTGTGGCCAGGTTACCACTAGATGCTGTGGTCATCTTTTTCTCTGCTAACTGGCTTCACACTAAGGAGCCCTGGTGGCACAGTGGTTAAAGTGCTCAGCCGCTTACCTAAAGGTGGGCATTTCAAACCCATCAGCCGTTCCAAGGGAGAAAGATGTGACAGTCTGCTTCTTTGGTAAAAATTACAGCCTTGGAAACCCTATGGGGCAGTCCTACTCTGTCCTGTTTTTTGGCTTCACACTGGCTGTGTAACCCCAGGTCTCCAAATCACTTCTTTTTCCAGGAAATGAAACTTCTATCTTTTACCTTAAACAAATAAGAATCAAATGAGGTAGCACAAAATGTATTTTGAAAGGCATCAAATTAAAATGCATATATATATGTATATATATATGTGTATATATATATATGTGTATATATGTATATATATAATATATGTATATATGTATATATATGTATATATATGTATATATATGTATATGTATATATATATGTGTATATATATATATATGTAACTTGAGGCCATGATTATAACTCAGCATTAAAAAAAAAAATTCCCCTTGTCTTACCCTCTATTTTTCACATCTGTTATGCTTAACTGGCTCTAAAGTGGTCTTATTTATAGATATGCTCTGCCTCTAGATTCTAGGGGAAGAAACTAGAACCCAGAATCACAGGTTCTTAAAGGCAGGGACTCGTGCTTATTGTTACATCTCTAGCACCTTAAGTAAAGCTTAGTCTTACTTCAATAAATACCCTTAAAGTCCATTAATTAATCTTGCTCATGAATACTTAACATGGCACCTCCCTAAAATATAATCCAATGTTCATACAAAAGTTCATCATGTAAGAGTAACCTGTACTGTCAATTAATTGTTGCCATGAAAATAGAATCTATAAGCCATAGCCTCTACAATAGTCTGTTTGAAATTTGTCTAAGTGGTAATAGTTCAGTTATATATATGATTTTTTGTTGTTGTTTTAGGTTAGGTGACTTGTGCTTCAAGGATATAGTACTCCTAATTGTAACAGCTTTTTTTTTTCATGTAGATGAGACACTTCTGACTTACGAAACAAAAATACAAAAATGATCCTCTTCTGCAGCCACCTTTCAGCCCATTTTGCTGGTTCCCATCAAAATCCTAAAGCCCCATAAAAAAAAAAACCCTGTTACCGTCGAGTCCATTCCGACTCCTAGGGACCCTGTAGGACAGAGTAGAATTGCCCCGTAGTGTTTCCAAGGAGACAAAGTCTTAACCACTGAGCCACCAGGGCTCCGGAAGGCCCATAGCCCTCCCAGTACAGCCAGCCGGAGCCTACTGTCACTTGGTTTGATTAGGCCCTTGTGTATCCTTTGCCCCATGCCATTCTTGTAGGTTGAAGCTGCTGGAGAAATCCGTTTAGAGTCAGAACTTGTACAAGATCTTCATTTGGAGTTCACACTGGCCCAAGGATTTGGTCAATCTGCTTTGAGAAAGTTTTCTCCAAGGTCATGTCCCGCCCCAGCTTCCGTGACTCCCAAATGGCCAATCTCTTACTCCTAAGGATCTCTAGCATTTTTTCTTTTCAGCAATGAACAGACTTACTAAAAAACCACTGATGTTAGAGCCATTAGCAATACGGCACGTTTACTAGATTTGGTCTTAAGGAGTGCATTCATATTTTTTTTCTTCCACAAGACTGTAGGAAACCCTGCTGGCATAGTGGTTAAGTGTGACGGCTACTAACCAAAAGGTTGGCAGTTCAAATCCACCAGGCTCTCTTTGGAAACTCTATGGGGCAGTTCTACTCTGTCCTATAGGGTCACTATGAGTTGGAATTGACTTGATGGCAGTGGGTTTGGTTTTTGTTTTTTATAAGACTGTAAACAATTGGAACATAACATAATGAAACAATTTTAAACTTATAAGCTTTAGAAAATCCAGTGGCGTTTATTGTCCCAACCTGGGTGAGGCTGGCCTTGTCTCCAGGAGCCTTATCTAGCCCTGGGAACCTCCAGACTTCATGTGTTGAGGAAACCATGCAGAGTGCTGTCACCACTTTGGGAATTAGGATTTCCTTCGGATGTCTGTCCACAAAGAACTGTTTGCCCAGATCTTCCTCAACTCTGCCAGCATCCTGGGAAGCCGAGAACCTCAGGTCTCCCCGCTGTCCCTGGGCTGCTTCTCTTGGGAAACCAAATCCTTTACAGTTCTATTCTTCATTCCCGTGGATGAAATAGGATGTTTCAAGCTTGACATATTACCTGAGTAACACCATCTTGAACAGCAAGCCACGCAAATGAACTAATACTGAAGTCAAATTGTTGTTGTTGTGTGCCGTCAGGTAGATTTTGACTCATAGAGACCCAAGAGAACAGAGTAGAACTTGCCCCATAGGGTTTCCTAAGCTGTCATCTTTACAGGAGCAGATCGCCAGGTCTTTCTCCTGCAGAGCTGCTGGGTAGGTTTGAACAGCTAACCTTTCAGTTAGCAGCAAAGTGCTTAACTGTTATGCCACCAGGGCTCCATCAAAGTCAAATTAAGGAGCACTTTTTACTAGGTAAGAAAAGTGATATATAAGTTCTAGTGTGCATGATAGTGATGGAATTCTCAGAGCAGTTGGCTCAGAGAAAGGCAGAATGGAATTGCTAAAAGCCACACATCCAGCAGTGATTAATATTAGTGGCTGCCATTTGCAGATAGAGAAATCAATACCAAGGAGTGTGAGACTTGCCTTCCAGGGATGAAACAAACATCTAGGCCACTGCAGGGGCTTGAGTGCAGAGGGCTTGCTGAACTGCAAAGCCCAAGTGTGGGGTCCCCTGTGGCCTTTTTGATGTCTATGCCCCTGAGGCAGTCCTCGGAATTCTGAATAAGAACAGACAGTCTGGAAGCCCAGGGAATAAAGGGTAGGGAATTAAAAAAGATTAGGCTCCTGTTGTTTCTAATTTTTAATCCTTTCATTCATTTCATTTTTAACAGAAACTTCTGTGTTTCTATTTACCAGATAGAGTAGCAAAAGTGATTGAACACTTGAATAATTACATTATTTTCTGGATAAAAACAATGAATGAAATGGAAACCAACGAAGAGTACGAGTTTTGGTGAAAATAGGCTACATGAGGAAAAAGCTGAAGTTGGGACTCCAAGTGTTCCCAAAAGGCTATTACAGTGGTCCAGTAAGAGATGCTGGTGGCTTGAACCAGCGAGCAGTGGAGATGGTGAGATGTTTACCTGTGTTGTATTGACTATGCAAGGAATTCAACTGTGTGGTATCATAACAGATTATGGCCGCCGTGAGTCAGAGCCGACCTGAAGACAACTGACAACAGCAAACCCAGCCACCATTGGCAGCCCAGGACCAATCAATCTCCTTGACTTCATGTGCATAGAGTCATCAAGAATTCATACAAGCAGAATAGATCATTATCTTCAAGAATAGACTTATGAGTACAACTACTGTTCCTATAGTTGAAGTACTGTATTTTTACAAAAATAAGGTGCACCTTCTATGTTTGTTTGCCAATGACTCAGTACCCCCTCGAGGTATTTTCATAAGCACCTCTATGACTTTTTTTTCACATGTTGCTGTAAAAAATTAGCATAGTGCAATATGAAAATATCTCACAGAGGGAGGGAGCAGTTGGCAAACAAACATAGAAGGCATCCGTTACTTGTGTAGAAATACAGTACATTAGACTGGGAGATAGAAGACCTAGACACATGCTATTCTATTTTTAATTATATATGTTTTTATATTTAATTTTAACTGTTCATTTTGAAATAATATCAGACTTACAAAGGTTTCAAAAATATTGCAAAGAGTTTATGGATATCCTTCATCCAGCTTCCCCCAATGTTCACATCTTGGTTAACCATAATATAGTTATTGAAACTAGGATGTTAACACTGATATAAAACTATTAACTCACCTCCAGACTTTATTGAGATTTTGAAAATAGCCTCATTAATGTCCTTTTCCAACCCAAGTTCCAATCTACGATTAGAGCTCTTGTCTCAGCTCTCTCATTAATCAGTTATGGAATATTCTGTGATTCATTTTCTGTCTGATCTCAAGTTTACATCCTTTAATTAATAATAGTGGAGGATGATATTAGACGTTTTGAGGTTCTAACGTTCTGAATTGCTTTTTTTTTTAACCATTGAGACCATTGTTAAATGATTTTCCACCATGAAAACATTCAGTCAATTATCTAAAGTAAATTATTTTTTCTTAACCAAAGGTTTAGATAACTGGAAAATGTAATAACAGTTATAAAGCAATGGTATATCCTTTATCAGAATTGTAGACTTTCTTGAAATATTTCAGACTCCATATTATCCGTATAGATGGACCTCATAGATTTTAGATTGGGAATTGCTGGAGTGAATAGACCCTCCCTTTCCTTCCAGCTCCTACTTGCTGATATTAACTGGATACTGGAGGTGGCTCACTTGTGGTCAGAGCAAAAAGAACTAATCAGTCAATGTCAAAGTCAGCAATGTTAAAGATTCCCAAAATACAAACTCAGTAGTAAGTGGTTCAACTGGATTTCCTTTAAGAAAAGGTATTGCAGAATGTTATTGAGAAAAGTGAATTATCTCTGACCTGAAAGTTGTCTCCTGGTCTGTTCAACCAGCAGGTGTTGTGTCACGTGCAACTGCAAATGCTTAGACATTATGAACTTTGAAGGATCAGACCTTTCGTATTCAGCTGGGAACCAATTTCTACTTCTAATGCATTTTTAAGAACAAAGTTTAGAAAATGCAAGTAACAAAATTTTACTGTTTTAAATGTTCAACGTAGGAAACATTTAAGCATTACATAAATCACTGTGTATGATGTATTTATGGATATATAAAGTTTTCCCTTTTTTCTCTTAAAAAAGTATATAACATCTAAGTCTCAACAATTGGTCTCTATTCACGTGGAGCAACAGAGCAAGAGAGTTAGGAACAGGAGCAGGAAATGGAATGTGTATCTATTTGCATCCATGATCAACCTCCTGCTTTGCCAGGAGGCCAAAATTAGATGGTGCATGGCTACCATTACTGAATGTTTTGACCGAAGATTCTATAGAAGAATCCTGATCAAAAGAGGGAATATGTGGAAAAGAATTTCAAATTGTCATGGACTGCAGACTTTCTGGAGCCATGGAGGCTGGATGAACCCCTGGAAACTATTGCCCAGAGATCATCTTTAAACCTTAAACCAAAAATATCCCCTGAAATCTTCTTAAAATCAAACAATAGTTTAGCTTAACTAGAGAAAAATGTCTGCCTTGAGCATTATGCTCTTTTAAGAACTATCTATATAGGATCAAACTGACAACAGCAACTGGGAAAATTAGATAGGAATCTTAAGGGGCAGTGAATTTATGTTAATGAGGGAGGGACGACTCAGAAAAGGAGGGTGAGAATGGTTGCACCTTTTGAAGAATGTAATCAATGTCACTGAATTGTACTCGTAGAAACTGTTGAATTGGTGTATGTTTTGCTGTGTATATTGTCAACAACAAAATAAATACTTTTTTTTTAAAAGCAAGTATTTAACTATGACAGAGAAAATGCGATGACTGCAAATGATACACTGTTATTGTGTGCCGTTGAGTGATTTTGACTCATAACGAACCCTTATGACAGAGTAGAACTTCTATGTAGGGTTTCCTAGGCTGAAATCTTTACAGGAGCAGGTCACCAGTGAGTTCAAACCATGGACCTTTTGGTTAGCAGCCAAGTGCTTAACCACCAGAACTTCTTGTTAGTAATCTATTCAGTCTTAAATACACCCAATTAAATTAAAAATATCTGTTAAACTGTCATCTGTATTAGAGGCTAGGCAGTTTGTTGTTAGATTCCACTAATAGCAGACTTCAAATATCTGTGAGTTGGTTTGAGCATTAAAAATATTTTTCTACATGTATTTTCAGAGTCTTAGAGTAAAAGGTATACATTGCTGTGGAGTTGACCCAACTCATAGCGACCCTAAAGGACAGAGTAGAACTGCTCCATAGAATTTTCAAGGCTGTAATCTTTACCGACCCTCACACGTCTGTCATTTGTCATACTGTGGGGGCTTGTGTGTTGCGGTGATGCTGGAAGATATGCCATTGGTATTCAGATACCAGCAGCGTCACCCATGGCGGACAGGTTTTAGCTGAGCTTCCAGACTAAGACAGACTAGGAAGAAGGACCAGGCTGTCTACTTCTGAAAAGAATTAGCCAGTGAAAACCTTATGAATAGCAGTAGAACATTGTCTGATATAGTGCTGGAAGATGAGAACCCCAGGTTGTAAGGCACTCAGAAGATGACTGGGGAAGAGCTGCCTCCTCAAAGTAGAGTCCACCTTAATGACTTGGATGGAGTCAAGCTTTTGGGATCTTCATTTGCTGATGTGGCACGACTCAAAAAAGAAACAGCTGCAAACATTCACTAGTAATTGGAACATGGAATGTACGAAGTATGAATCTAGGAAAATTGGAAATCGTCAAAAATGAAATGGAATGCGTAAACATCAATTGCCTACGCATTAGTGAGCTGACATGGACTGGCACTAGTCGTTCTGAATCAGACGATCATATGGTCTACTATGCCAGGAATGATAACTTGAAGAGAAATGGCATTGCATTCTTTGTAAAAAAGAACATTTCAAGATCTATCCTAAAGTACAATGCTGTCGGTGATAGGATAATATCCATACACCTACAAGGAAGACCAGTTAATACGACAATTATTCAAATTTACCCACAAACTACTAAGGCCAAAGACGAAGAAATGGAAGATTTTAAACAACTTCTGCTGTCTGAAATTGATTGAACATGCAATCAGGATGCATTAATAATTACTGGTGAGATTGGACAGAAAGAAGAAGGATTAGTAGTTGGAAAATATGGCCTTGGTGATGGAAACAATGCCAGAGATTGCATGATAGAAATTTGCAAGACCAACGACTTCTTCATTGCAAATGCCTTTTTTCACCAACATAAACTGCGACTATACACATGGACATCGGCAGATGAAATACACAGGAATCAAATCGACTACATCTGTGGAAAGAGATGACAGAAAAGCTTGTATCATTAGTCAGAACAAGGCCAAGGGCAGACTGCGGAACAGACCATCAATTGCTCATATGCAAGTTCAAGTTGAAGCTGAAGAAAATTAAAGCATGTCCACGAGAGCCAATGTACATCCCACCTGAATTTAGAGCCCATCTCAAGACTAGATTTGATGAATTGAACACTAATGACTGAAGAGCAGAAAGTTGTGGAATGACACTAAAGATATCATACATGAAGAAAGCAAAAGGTCATTAGAAAGACAAGAAAGAAAACACCAAAATGGATGTCAGAAGAGACTCTGAAACTTGCTCTTGAACTTCGACAAGCTAAAGCAAATGTAAGAAATGACGATGTAAAAGAGCTGAACAAAAGATTTCAAAGAGTGACTAGGGAAGACAAAGTAAAGTATTACAATGACATGTGCAAAGACCTGGAGTTAGAAAACCAAACGAGAAGAACACTCTCAGCATTTCTCAAGCTGAAAGAACTGAAGAAAAAATTCAAGCCTCGAGTTGCAATATTGAAGGACTCTATGGGGAAAATATTAAACAACACAGAAGCATCAAAAGAAGATGGAGGTATAAACAGTCACTATACAAAAAAGAATTGGTTGACGTTCAACCATTTCAGGAGGTAGCATATGATGAGGAACGAATGGTACTGAGGAAGAAGTCGCAGCTGCTCAGGAGGTATTAGAGAAAAACAAGGTTCCAGGAATTGATGGAATACCAATTGAGATGTTTCAAAAAACAGATGCAGAGCTAGAAGTGCTCACTCGTCTATGCCAAAAAATTTAGAAGACAGCTTCCTGGCCAACTGACTGGAAGAGATACATATTTATACCTATTCCCAAGAAAGTGATACAACAAAATGTGGAAATTATCGAGCAATATCATTAATATCATACACAAGTAAAATTTTGCTGAAGACATTCAAAAGTGGCCATAGAAGTACACTGACAGGGAACTGCCACAAATTCAAATCGGTTTTAGAAAAGTATGTGGAACCAGGGATATTATTGCTGATGTCAGATGGATCCTGGCTGAAAGTAGAGAATAACAGAAAGATGTTTACCTGTGTTTTATTGACTATGCAAAGGCATTGGACTGTGTGGATCATAACAAAGTATCCATAACATTCAGAAGGATGGGAATTCCAGAACACATAACTGTGCTCATGAGGAACCTGTACGAGGAGCCTGTACATAGATCAAGAGGCGTCGTTTGAACAGCATAAGGAGATACTGAGTGATTTAAAGTTAGGAAAGATGTGTGTCAGGGTTGTATCCTTTCACTGTACTTATTAAATTTGTATGCTGATCAGATAATTCAAGAAGCTGGACTATATGAAGAAGAGCAGGCCATCAGGATTGGAGGAAGACTCATTAACAACCTGTGATATGCAGATGACACAACTTTGTTTGCTGAAAGTGAAGAGGACTTGAAGCACTTACTGGTGAAGATCAAAGACCACAGCCTTCAGTATGGATTACACCTCAACATAAAGGAAACAAAAATCCTCACAACTGGACCAATAAGCAACATCATGATAAATGGAGAAAAGATTGAAGTTGTCAAGGATTTCATTTTACTTGGATCCACAATCAATACCCATGGAAGCAGCAGTCAAGAAATCAAAGGACACATTGCATTGGGCAAGTCCGCTGCAAAAGACCTCTTTAAAGTGTTAAAAAGCAAAGATGTCACTTTGAAGATTGAGGTGCACCTGACACAAGCCATGGTGTTTTCAGTTGCCTCATCTGCATGAAAAAGCTGGACAATGAATAAGGAAGACTGAAGAAGAATTGACGCCTTGGAATTATGGTGTTAGCAAAGAATATTGAATATACCATGGACTGCCAAAAGAATGAACAAATCTGTCTTGGAAAAAATACAGCCAGAATTTTCCTTAAAAGCAAGGATTACAAGACTATGTCTCACATATTTTGGAAATGTTTTCAGAAAGGACCAGTCCCTGGAGAAGGACATCATGGTTGGTAAAGTAGAGGGTCAGCAAAAAAGAGGAAGACCCTCAACGAGATGGATTGACACAGGGGCTGCAACAATGGGCCGGGCAGTGTTTCATTCTGTTGTACACAGGGTCGCTATGAGTCGGAACCCCCTCGAAGGCACCTAGTAAGAACAACAACAAGTCTTCACAGAAGGTGGATGCCCCATCTTTCTTCTGAGGAGCTGCTGGTGGGTTCGAACCGCTGGCCTTTTTGTTAGCAGTGAGCACTTTAATCAGTGTGTCAGCTGGACTCTTTCCAGAATTAAAA
Source organism: Trichechus manatus latirostris (assembly GCF_000243295.1). NCBI lineage: Eukaryota > Metazoa > Chordata > Mammalia > Sirenia > Trichechidae > Trichechus > Trichechus manatus. Next base: position 3,013,569 of record NW_004444008.1, on the reverse strand, counting down.
GTACTAGAACTTAGAATTAATAATTTAAAAATAAATTCTGGAACTGAAGATCCTTTCGATGTAATTTTTGGTGACTGGCTCTTAAGGTTAACGATATGGTGTATGTAACAGATCCATTGTCAGTAATAATGTATTTTTATACACAAGTTGTTACATTTATTAGCAGCCATGTAAAATCCTATATAATAGTTAGACTTTGAAATTGGAAGAGAGTTTGAGCTCTTCTTGTGCCATAATCTATCCCATCACCCCTATTTCTCTAGGGAAATGTAAGACACATATAGGTGAGGCCATGTACTAAAGATCACACGGCCCCAAATTGCAGCAAAACTGACCTACAGCCCGATCCTTCCGATGCCCCAGTCCAGCGTTTGTCCTTCTGAAACACCTGCCTGCTTTAAGGGACTGAAGGGTGGAAATTGATTGTTCTTATTACCACAATCCATGGGAATTTGTTGCAGGTAGAGATTTTTTGTTTTTTATAGGTATCATGAGATTTTATAGGTATTGGAGCCCCGGTGGCACAGTGGTTAAGTGATATGGCTGCTAACCAAAAGGTCAGCAGTTCAAATCTACCAGCTGCTCATTGGAAACCATATAGGGCATTTCTACTCTGTCTTTAGGGACGGTATGGGTTGGCGTCTACTCAAAGACAATGGGTTTTTTTTTTTTGGTTTATGAGATTTAAGGTTTTGTTACCGTTTTACTGATTTTCTGGAAAAGGGATAGATATTTTTGTTTGACTCTAAATCTGATCGAAACCTCAAAGAGAGGGATATGAGAGAGAGAAAGAGCAGGAGGTTGACTGAATCACTCTAAACAGCATCATAAATTATGCAGAATTATTACTGATCAGGCAGCTCACCCTCCCCAGACCTTTGAATCATATTCCTGAG
>NW_004444008.1:3009243-3012573 GCF_000243295.1 Trichechus manatus latirostris | reverse complement strand
GGGGCGGGGGGTTTCCAGTGTCTGCAGTTTTTAACCAGGTTCAAGGTTATTTCGACACACAGCAAAGTTGAAAACTCTGATCTAAACCCACTGAAACAACTTCAGATTTTTAAAGGGAACATATTTATGTCAGGTTTTCAGTAAATACAGGAAGCCTGTTTGCTTCCCACGACATTGTAGAAAGCTGTATAGGATGCACATATAAAGAAAGACTAGCTACCTCAGGAGACCATGAGCTGAGGACAGTCGGGGAAGGGAAATGAAACAGGGAAGGCTGAGAGAGGAAGAGCAAGGGAAAGATGGGGAGGCGAGGTGAGTGAAAATACCCGTCAGCACAAAAACATGTGTCTCTCTCCCAGTTCACTTGTTCAAACAGAGTATGGACCTTCACCTGTGTTATTTGTATAGGCCGCCCCCAGGAGAGAACAGCCTTCAGTCTTATTTCCACCTGCGTCTGTCTTCAAGTTCACGTAGCCTTCTCATAACCTCGGTGATCTCACAATGGCCTGGTGTAACTTTGTCAAGGTGTTTCTTTATAAAGCAAACATCTGTAAGGCACCGTTCTGTCCTTGTGCGCGGATAGCAGGGCCCTTGAAACACCTGCATCAATTGACACCCGGCGTTCCGTTCTGTGCTGACGTGGACCGTGTTCCAGGCTATGCTCCGGGACCAGATGAAGACTTCTTTCTGTCCGTTGAAAAGGCCTGGTGAGCTGGAGAGAGTCACCGGAAGGAAAGGAAACTGGAAAAAAAAAAAAAAGGCAACTCTGTAGAGAGAATGCACGAGCAGCCTGATCGCTTAAAAGTAAAACTAAATTCTGTAGCGATGGTAAGGATGGAAGATGTAGGTAAGCCAGACCTTTCCCTTCAGAAAAAAACCAAAATCACAGACACGAGTTGGCTGCAGTAAAAAATAAATAAATAAAATGAAAGAAAAGATAAGTTATTGATTTTTCCCTCTCTGTATTAGTGATAGAGTAAGAATAAAGCAACCCCCAAATGGTGATTTAGCAGTTGTTTGACAAGGCAAAGACCAAACAATTCCAAAATAGAAATGAGGTCTGGAGCCCTAAATGGTATCTTCTTCTCAGCTGGGATCCAGAATAAGGAGAACCAAGGTTAGCACGAAAATAACAACCTTCTCATTAGGGTCCGTGTCAGACTCTCGATAAACCCTTACATGATCCCGGAACCAATGAAAGCTTTGCAGAGAGGCATGACACTGCTCCGTATAAGTCAGGTGGAGTGCTCTTTCTCCGTGTCCCTCAAGAGGAAGAGCATCTGATTGAATGCCCGCCATTCCTAAGTCAGTGGTTCCCTGTGTGGTCCCCAGACCCACAGCATCAGCATAACCTGGCCACTTGCTAGAAAATGAAAATTCCCGGCCCCACACCAGGCCTGCTGAATCTGAAACTCAAGATAGATCCCCAGCAATCTGTGCTTCAACAAGCTTTCCAGATGATTCCAGTGCCAATGCAGCGTGAGGACCGCCATCCTAAATCACACCCATAGATCCATTCAAGCTTCTCTGAAGGTTGTGTAAGATGAAACATCCTGCAACCAGACGTCATGCCTTTAGGATTCACACTGCCACAGGATTCTGCTTTTCTAAGCTGTCTGGAGCTCTGAGGCAGAAGGCCAGACTGACACCTTCTCCTGAAGACCAGAAGAATACAGGCCTCTCCCCAGCGATGTCCTGGGAAACTTCTCAGGACATGAAGACAATGGTGTGGAGTGCCAGGGGGTGTCATGCCACTGGAGCTTGTACAATTGTCTAGGATCAAGGGGATTTTCTGTGGGGATCATCCTCTTCATCCAGAAGTGGGGCTTGGGGAGTTAATACTAGCCCAACACAGACTAAAGTGACATGAATTCAGAGAGGACTGTAGCCTCTGGGTGACAGGATTGTGATCTCTAAACAGTTCGGGTTGACTTTGTGTATTTTCAGTCCAGTGGTTGGAGAGACTTCAGCTCGCTTACTTTGTACAAGTCATCAGGAAAGACTAATCACTGGAGAAGGACATGATGTTTAAGCGGGTCAATGAGGACAAGGGAAACCTCAATGAAATGGGTTGACACAATAGCCGTAACAACAGACTCAAAGATACCAGTGATCGTGAAGATGGCGCAGGACCGGGCGGTGACCCTTCATTCTGTTGTGCACGTGGCTGCCATGGGTGAGAGTCAACTAGACAGCAACTAAAAACAACAACAATTTCTCATTTCTGTTTTTTAAGAGATTTTTTCCTTTAATTTCCTGTGTGCTAAGAGTTTGGAGTTCCTGGGAATTTCCCTGACCTCTCAATAATGGTCTGATATATTTATTTAAAATTGTAAACTTTTTATTTGTACTTGGTGAGATTATTGTAATAATTGAGATATAATTCATGAACCATAAAATCCACCCTTGTCAAGTGTACTTTGGTGGATTTCATTATGTTCACCAAGTTGTATAACCATCACCACTGACTAGTTCTAGGACTGGGAAGCATAGGTGTTACCCTCTCCTTCATTCCTGGGAAGAGTGTTGCTTTTCCAGAGAGTCCCCATGAGACCTTCAGAGAATAGAGCAGATCCAGGCTCGTGATGATGGCGGAGACTCACAGGAGGCCATGGGTGAATCTGAATCAAAAAGAAAATAACTTGAGTTACAATTTGCTTCTTAATTTCTGCCATATTTGCGGGTAAAAATTCCAGTCCAGTTACATAAAGTGTCTGGGGTGAGTTTTACTTCTCTTTTTGTCTAGATCCTCAAAGATTTAGAGAAAAAGGAGGAATTCTAATATCCTAGATGTGACAGAAACAAGAGAGTAAAAAAGAACAGACCCTTAAACTCTTCTATATGTTCCAGATGTTAGTTATCAAACTCTAAGGGAAAGTGAAGGGATGATGAGCCAGGCTGGCCAAATTTATGTTAGCAACAAAAAACCCCAGCATACATATGGACACCAGGTTTCACCAGTAAGGTGGTGAAGTTGGGGGAAAACAAAAACAAAAGAGTCAGCTCGGACTTATGTTGACTCCACGCATGTCAGAGGAGGACTGTGCTCCATACTGATTTTCTTTTTTTTTTTTATATATTTTATTGTACTTCAGGGGAAGGCTTACAGAACAAATAGTTTCTCATGAAACAGTAGTACACATGTTGTTTTATGACATTGGTTAACAACCTCACAACACTTTAACCCTCTAAATTCTCAACCTTTTTTTTTTTTTGTGAAAATACACATATCCAAAGACACACCATTTCAAAAATTTCTACATACACAGTTCAGTGACATTGACTATGCTCTTCCAATTGTGCTGTTATTCTCACTTAAGATGAAGGCTT
>NW_004444008.1:2983081-2999840 GCF_000243295.1 Trichechus manatus latirostris | reverse complement strand
CATTTGGTGCTCGGCTGAGTTCTTTATCTCTTCCCATTTGATGTTCTAGGGTTTCAGGATTGTTGATTCTCTGTTTGGCTTAGTTTTTCAGATCTTTGCTGTGGAGGGACGGCGTGGTGCTTCTGCCTAGAGCGCCATCTTGCCGGACTCCCTGATTTTCTTTTTTCTTGAAGTGGGTCGCCAGGCCTTTCTTATGAAGCACCTCTGGGAGTACTGTAGCCCCCAACCTTTTGGTTAGCAGTCAAGTTCTTAACTGTTTGCACCACCCAGGGACTCTGAAGTGGGGGATAGATAAGCCTGAAAATAGCAAATGTTAAAATAAGACCCAGTGGCTCTCAGGCAGAAGGCCATGTAGAAACAAGGAAGCTTTGGGGAGGGAACCGCCCTGCGGCGCAAGAGATGGGTCTGCAGTGTGAGGAATGCAGACCAGTTGTCTCCTCTTCTTCCTCCTTCCCACAGCCCCACATCCTTGTGGAAAGCAGTGCTGTGAATCCAGGATTCCATCTCTATGGAGTCAGATCTGAGATCCCATCCATCTCATCTGACCGCATTACTGGTAGTGCTGACTCCACACAAGACACTCGGGAGCTAAGGAAGAGTCAATCCAGAGGAGGCAATCCACTTGGAGGAGCCCTGGAAGCACAGCCCAGCCTTCTGAGCTTCCCTATCCTCCTGGAGGCTGGCTAGGTATTGTCCTGAATGTCCACAAAGCTGAGCGGTGTCCAGTGTGGTGAAGCACAGAGCAAGGGAGTTTTGATCTCAGATTAAATGCGTATACCAGTTACCATCGAGACGGTTCTGCCTCATGGTGACCCCAGGTATGTCTGAATAGAACTGCGCTCCACAGGGTCTTCAATGGCTGATTTTTCAGATGTAGATCGCCAGACTTATCTTCCAAGGCACCTCTGGGTGGACTCGAACTGCCAACCTTTGGGTCAGCAGCCAGCATGTTAACCACTTGCACCACCAGGGACTGCATAAACGTGTACAGAGGGATATAATCCAGGGCATACCTCGCTGCTCTACTTCTGAGGCATCAGCAGGAGCAGTTAATGCAAGTGGCTTTATCCGAACACTGAGCCGCAGGGACAGCCTGGACCTAAAGGAGGACCAGGGTTTCTGAGGGAAGAGCCGGGCACTCAGCACCCAGACCCTGACTCCAAATGAGCCCCTGGTGCCGCTGCGATAGAGCCACAAGAAGAGTGGGTGTGGGGAGCATTTGAGGAAGCAGCGCCCCCAGATTTGCACAAATGAGAGACCTAGGTTCTTTTACATCAAAGCAGAGCAGAGTTTCAAAGGGGTCTGGACGACGGCACCATGGTTATCATTATCCTGATGAGAGTAGGTTCACAGGAAATGTCCATTTACTGCTTGTCCAGCTTGAGGAGAGAGTGACACACTGTGAAAGAGAGGCTTAGTGAGACTAAACAATAAATATATTTATTCAGAGCTAATGTAAGAGCTTGATAAAGTAGAGGGTCAGCAAAAAGGAGGAAGACCCGCAGCGAGATGGATGGACACAGTGGCTGCAACAACAGGTTCAAGCGTAACAATGATTGTGAGGATGGCGCAGGAGTGGGCAGTGTTTCGTTCTGTTGTACGTGGGGTCACTATGAGTTGGAACTGACTCAACTGCACCTAAAAACAGTATAAGAGCCGGGTCCCTAGCTGGTGCAAACAGTGAAGAGCTTGGCTGCTGACAGAAGGACTGGTGGTTCAAACCTACCAGTGGCTCCACAGGAGAAAAGACCTGGTGATCTGCTCCCATAAAGATTACAGACTAGGAAACCTTATGAGGCAGTTCTAACTCTGTCCTATAGGGTCTCTATGAGTCAGAATTGACTCAGTGGCATACAACAACAACAATATAAGAGCTGGAGTCCTTGGGTTAAAGCTCTGGGCTGCTCACCTAAATGTTGGAGTTTTGAGTCTACCCAGAGGCACAACAAAACACAGGTAAACATCTTTCTGGTATTATCTGCTTTCAGCCAGATCCATCTGACATCAGCAATGATGTCTTTCTTTCCACATCCTCTTCTGAATCCAGATGGAATTTCTTGTAGTAATGACAGAATTTCTGTCGATGTAAAAAAAAGCTGCAACCACTTTTCAATGATCTTCAGCAAAATTTTACTTGTGTGTGATATGATTGATAAGTTCAATAATTCCACATTCTGTTGGATCACCTTTCTTTGGAATGGGCACAAATATGGATCTCTTCCAGTTGGTTGGCCAGGTAGTTTTCTTCTAAATTTATTGGCATAGATAAGCGAGCACCTCCAGCACTGCATCCATTTGTTGAAACATCTCAACTGGTATTTCGTCAATTCCTGGAGCCTTATTTTTCAACAGTGCCATCAGTGCGGCTTGAACTTCTTCCTTCAATATTATCGGTTCTTGATTGTATGCTACCTCCTGAAATGGTTGAATACCAGCCAATTCTTTTTGGTATAGTGACTCTGTATTCCTTCCATCTTCTTTTGATGCTTCCTGAGTCATTCAATATTTTGCCCATTGAATTATTCACTATTGCAAGTCGAGGCTTGAACTTCTTCTTTAGTTCTTTCAGCTTGAGAAATGCCAGCCGTGTTCTTCTCTTTTGGTTTTTTAACTCCAGATTTTTGCACATTTCATTATAATACTTTGTTTTTTCCAGCTACCTTTTGAAATCTTCTGTTCAGCTCTTTTATTTCATCGTTTCTTCCATTCACTTTAGCTACTCAATGTTCAAGAGTAAGTTTCAAAGTCTCTTCTGAAATGTATTTTTGTCTTCTGTTTCTTTCTTGTCTTCTTAATGACATTTTACTTCACGTATGGTGTCATTGATGTCATCCCACAACTCGTCTGATCTTTGGTCATTAGTGTTTAGTGCTTCAACTTTATTCTTCAGATGGTCTCCAAATTCAGATTCAGTGTACTCAAGGTCACATTTTGGTTCTTGTGGACTTTTTAAAATTTTCTTCAACTTCCACCTCAACCTCCGTATGAGAGATTGATGGTCTATTCCGCAGGTGGCCCATGACCTTGCTCTGACTGATGACGTTTAGCTTTTCCATTGTTACTTTCCACAGTTACAGTTGATTTGATTACTGTGTCTTCCACCTGGTGAGGTCCATGTGTATAGTCATTGCTTATGCTGAAAAAAGTTACGTGCAATGAATAAGTTGTTGGTCTTTCAAAATTCTACCATATGATCTCCAGTATCATTTCTATCACCGAGACCATATTTTCTAACTACAGATCCTTCTTCTTTGTTTCCAACTTCTGCATTTCAATCACCAGTAATTATCAGTGCATCTTTATTGCATATTTGTTAAATTTCAGAGTTCAGAACCTGGTAAAAGTGTTCAGTTTCTTCATCTTTGGTTTTAGTGATTGGTGTGTACATTTGAATAATAGTCGTATTATTAACTGGTCTTCATTCTAAGCTTATGGATATTATCCTGTCACTGACAGCATTGTATTTCAGATTGTATCTTGAAATGTTCTTTTTAGCAATGAATGTGATGCCATTCCTCTTCAGTTTGTCATTCCAGGCATAGTAGACCATTTGATTGTCTGATTCAACATGGCCAATACCAGTCCATTTCAGCTCACTAATGCTTAGGATATTGATCTTTATGCAAACCATTTTGTTTTTGATGACTTCCAATTTTCCTAGATTCACACGTCATACATTCCACATTACTATTATTAATAGATGTTTGCAGCTGTTTCTTCTCATTTTGATTTGTGTCACCATGCATCTGTCAGGCTGTCATACTGTGGTGGCTTGGGTGTTGCTGTGATTCTGGAAGCTATGCCACCAATGTTTCAAACACTAGCAGGGTCACCTATGGTGGACCAGTTTTAGTGGAGCTTCCACGCTAAGGCAGACTAGGAAGAAGGACTTGGTGGTCTACTCTGAAAAAATTGACCAGTGGAAACCTTATGAAAAGCAGTGAAACACTGTCTGATATAGTGAGGGAAGATGAGCCCCTCAGGTTGGAAGGCATTCAAAATAGGACTAGGGAAGAGTTGCCTCCTGAAAGTAGAATCAACCTCAACGACGTGATGGAGTAAAGCTTTTGGAACATTCATTTGCTGATGTGACAGGACTCAAAGAACTAATATTCAATATAACATCTCAGTGATCCTTTAGAAAGAAAAAACAATGACTCAAAAAATTGCCTGTATCTCTAAATTTTCAAATATTTTCTTTAAACTTTCAAGAAAGGAAACTATAATTTTATTAAAAAATTGGAGAACAGTCTTTATTAACATGGTTCTCAATTGTCAAGTTAAAAATAAAAACAAATTCTAGCCTGCAAAGTTAAAGATTTAAGCCCAGGCAATAAAAGATTTAAATATAGAAGTGTAGAGGTGTCATTATTATACATTTTCTTCATAAATGGACATGATAGTTTGTTGGCTGAAAAATAGCTGCTGAAAATCAATAGCACTGACTCATATTTTAAATTTTAGCTTTATGACGGAAGAAAACATCAACTAATCTTATTTACGTTGCGCAGTTGTCTGAATCGATCACAAAATTCTAGACTCTTTTATCCTCGTTCTGAAGCGTAAGCAGCTTACGTAGCCTTAGTCTTGTACTGCAGCTTCTTCTAAGACATGACCCTTTGGTCTGTGCTCATAGTGAGAGGCTTTTAATCTGTAGAGGTTAAGAGCTTGGCTGCTAACCAAAAAGTTGGCAGTTTGAATCCACCAGCCACTCCTTGGAACTCTATGGGGCAATTCTATTCTGTCCTATAAGGTCACTATGAGTCGGAATCGACACAAGGGCAACAGGTTTGTTTTGGTTTGGTTTATTCTAACATTAAGGAGCGCTGGTGGCACAGTGGTTAAGCGATCAGCTGCTAACCAAAAGGTCAGTGATTCCATATCACCAGTCACTCCTCGGGAGAAAGATGTGGCAGTCTGCATCCCTAAAGATTACAGCCTTCGAAACCCTGTAGGGCAGTTCTACTCTGTCGCATAGGGTCACCATGAGTTGGAATGGACTCAATGGCAATAGATTATTCTAACCTTGTAGTAGTTGCTGTTATTATTTCCCTTTGGAGGTGGCAACCCTGTGTAGTAGAGTAGAATAGCTCCATAGTGTTTTCAAGGTTGTGACCTTTCAGTCCGTAGTTCAGCACTGAACCATTTGTGGCATCCAGGGACTCCTATTCTAACATAGGCTTGGTTTTTGTAAAGCACCAATCCACTGCTCCAGCTAAAATAGCACTTTGAAGTTTGAGTATAGTGTTTTATCTTATCTGAATATTTGAAGACTCGAATGGCACAAGGAGATACAATTAACCTTCTCTCCATTCAGGAAATGCACCCCAATCCTACGAAGCAGGAGGTGACCATGAACATGAAGCAGGGGGTAGTTGGATGGGCAGATGTAGCCAGATTGAACATGTAAACACCCTTACTGACGTGAGGATAATGACTCCTTGTACCTCTGTTGATTGTGTTTGCAGGAATCATTGCCAATCAACTTCATAAAGCTTGTCAATGGTTTTAGAAGGAAGTTACAATTTTGGCAGGATAGGATAAAATGCCAGATATGGACAAAATATCACTATAATCACAGATTTTGAATTATGTGGGGGTTGTCATACATTGTCAAAGCACCGATGGTCATGATCCACGATTAAACATAACCCAAGCGACAGTCTCTGGCATCCAAAGTGGTTTAGGAGGTCAGTGGTGGCACTAAGCAGCTTTTCCATAGTGCTGACGTCACAGTCCAGGTGTGTTGTATGAACAGTGTGGGAAAATTTATTATGCACTATTTTGCGTTGTTTGGTACCACTTTGAATTTATTATGTTAGAGGATTTCAATCTAATTTATCTCTTACATTTTAAAATTCACTAAAATTAGAAAAGAACAAAAAGCTTTTTGCAAACCATAACTGCTCATGAATTGTTTTCAGTTATTCCATTGAATAGCTACGTAACTGGTTAAATGCACTTCACAAATCCTGTTACGTATTGGACATCAGAAATCCCAGTGTATAAGATTTGGGGTCCATCAGCTCAGGGGTGTACCTGTGTCAGATACCCCTATAGGTAGGCTCTGTTTTTGTGAAAACTGTCTTTAAACCATGGTATCTTGACAATCATGAAAAAGTTGTTTTTATTTTCTGCTGTGGTTTAATTAATTTAACTGAAAATAGCTGTAGTACAAAAGAAAGGAACACTCGGCTCTTCAGACAAAGATTGGACTGGACTGTGGGACATAAAATGATACTCGTGAAAAGTGTGCTTCTTAGCTCAAGTAGATACATGAGACTAAACGGGCAGCTCCTGTCTGGAGGTGAGATGAGAAGGCAGAGAGGGTCAGGAGCTGGTTGAATCACGGGAAATCCAAGCTGGAAAGGAGGGGTGTGCTGTCACAGTATAGGGAGAGCAATTAAGGTCACATAACAATGTATGCATAAATTTTTGTGTCAGAGACTAACCTGAATTGTAAATTTCACTTAAACTACTACAAAAAAACTTAAAAAAAAGAAAGGAACACTGAAAAACTGAATATTTAATAGAAAATTTTTATTAACTGCATAATTTTGATTTACAATCTTACTATGAAATAAAAAAGTCAATATTCTGCATTTGGATTGTCCATACGTTTCCTTAATAAAATGCTATAAAAACAGAATTACAAAGGAACGCAGCAACCCCTCATTTGAATTTAATTAAACTTCTCTGACTTGGTAAATCATACCTTTCCATTAATATTGATCCTGCTACTTTTTTGTTGTTGTTGTTTTTCTTTTTTCCCTTCGGCCTTTGCTGAATCCTGTTGCCCTTCTGATACACTTTCTTGTTAATGGTCAGAAATCATGTAAGTGTCTCTTCTTTCTAACTAGATTTTAAATACTCTCAAGTTGCTTTATGATCAGAAACAAAAAAGATTGACTTGTTGATATTTTGGGGGAAATTTTGGGTAGGTAAAATAGGGCAGTGTAATATGAGTTGAGAACAAAATATACAGCCATTGTCAACATCTACTTTTGTCCTCTGCTATTGGGAGAGAGACGGGATTGGGGTGAGGACTATCATCCCAAACTTCTTGGATGACCTTGAACTCTAGTGGGTGAGAGGAAGGAGCTAAAACCATTCTTACAACTCAGAAAACCTGACTCCTGTTCATGGGGATGGCCCCCACCTAGAGCAGAAGCAAGACAAGTTCTTCTGATTTAAGTTTTTTAATATATTGTCTGAATAAACAATGGAATTATTCTTTGTAACTCTAATTTTCAGAAATTTTCTATGTTTTTTTGATTATGATGTATGTGTGTGTGCAGTATTGGGCTTAGTATATTTAATTATGTGTGTGTGCGTGTGTGTGTGTACACACAGACACATACACACATATATATATATAAATTGAGCTAAGTTGTCATAAATATTGTTCTAGCTTTCTTTTACCTCAACTGGATATTCAAAAGGTTATAAAAATACCAAGAAAATGAGTGTCCCTCACTTATATTTCAATTAAACAACAGTATGTCCATTCTAAGTCGAATACGTGCTTTAAGAAAAAAGGAAGCTTGCTAAGGAACCCTAGTTGGCCAGAAGATTAGCAAAGGGATACTAGTCCAAACTTTCCACATCATTGGTTTGAAACGGTCCAGGTGGGCAGTTTCTCAGAACCCGCTGTTTGATGGCTCCTTGCGGTCAGTGGGTGAGAGGAACCAAGTGTCTTAGTTTAGTGCAGGTCTGTCATCTAAAAGGGCCCCCAGTGCTTGTACATTACACTGTCCTTAAAGACCAGGTCCAGATGGATTAGGGATCGTAAGAATTTTTTTGTACTGTGGTATGGATAGAGCCCTGGTGGCACAGTGGTTAAGAGCTCAGCTGCTAACCCCAAGGTCAGCAGTTTGAATCCACCAGGCACTCCTTAGAAACGCTATGGGGCAGTTCTACTCTGTCCTGTAGAGTTGCTATGAGTCAGAACCGACTTGATGGCACATAAGAACAAAACAGCATGGTATGGATATCACCGGGTGGACATGCCGTTCTAGTCCTTGGCTAACATGGCTAAGTGGAGACGGGCCTTACCCAGTCCTCAGATGACACCCTTGCACCAGCTCTGGGGAGGTGGGGAGCACCGTTCACCTGTGCCACTACCTGCCTTGCTGGAGAGCAGGTGAGTAGGGTCTGGGAAATAATGTTCTCATTGTATCCATACGACTCTGTATATCCAGGGACATGCCAAGTATTTTCCTGTTTCATCTTCCAAGCACATGCTTTCTCCTGAGAGTGTTTTCCCTTTGATGCCACTCTCATCCGGCGAAGAAGGCTTCTCGTGGTCGTTTAGCGAGAGCAGGAGAGACACTCACCCACAAGCTGGCTTGCATGTCAAGACTGACGATGACACACACATGCACATTAAGAGGGTCTGGAAAAACTTATTTCATGTACAATGAGGCTTTCTGGCGAGAGCAGGACACGCTCCCACACAAGTCTGTAATGACTTGAGAGAGCAGGAAGGAGAAAGGGGCCATGGGCTTTATTGTGATTACATGATGGGGCCAGGCTGGCCAGGGTGCATGGTCTGAACTTCCTGCCAATGCCACGAGAGGGTGGACACAGGCTTCCTTACTGGCTGGCTCTGATGTGGGGTGAGGAGAATAGGGAGGAGTAAGGCTTGAAAAGCTCTCATCAATCAAAGAACAAAAATGGTCTCAGTGACAACATGGAAGTATGGAAAAGGAAAAATAATGCAAGTTTTTTTTTGGTGGTGGTTGTTAGGTGCTGTTGAGTTGGCTCCGATTCATAGCAACCCTACGTACAACAGAATGAAACATGCCTGGTCCTGCACCATCCTCACAGTCGTTGTTAGGCTTAAGCCCATTGTTGCAGCCACTGTGTCAATCCAACTTGTTGAAGGTCTTCCTCTTTTTCACTGACCTTCTACTCTACCAAGCATGAGGTCCTTCTCCAGTGGCTGGTCGGTCCCTCCTGATAGCATGTCTAAAGTATGTGAAACAAAGTCTCCCCATCCTCACTTCCAAGGAGCATTCTGGTTGTACTTCTTCCAAGACAGACTTGTTTGTTCTTCTGCCAGTCCTTGGTATATTCAATATTTTTCACCAACACCATAATTCAAAGACCTCAGTGCTTCTTTGGCCTTCCTTAAAAAAAAAGTCTACAAGTCTTTATTACAGAGCTTTAGGGTGGATTTTCCACATAAAGCTCTACTTGTGGGTGAATATTTAAAAAAAAAAAAAAAACTGTCATTTTTTTTTTTTCTGAAAGGCAGATTTTATCAACATTTCGAAAGGTGAACGGTTTAGCCGCAATTATGCACACTTCCACAAGAAGTAGTCTAGGAGGTATGATTATGAAGGAATGGGATCAATTTGAGGTTTAGCTAGTAGAAATACCAGTTCTTATAAGAATACTAATAGGAAACATTTTAGTTTGTCATTTAATCACAAATTAATTTAATTATACTTTTTATCCCTGTAATACAAGTGTAGGTGGCAAGTGATGTTCTGGAGAAGGGCCTGGGAAAGGATGCCCTGCTCTCCCCAGGAAGCCTCATTATGTGAGTGATAATGTTTTTCTAGATCCTCTTAGTGTGTGTATGTCTATGACAATTAACCAAACATAGAAGGGAAGACAATACTAATGTCATTGTGATAGTTTTGGCTACAGGTAGCACACTCCTATTGATGAGTAATAGGCAGCTGTTCACAGGCATTCATGAATACTTTGTGGATATTTTTTCATAGGCAGTTCATTTTAGAGTTTGGGCAAAGCCCTTGGTTTAAAGAAATGTGATCCCTTGGAAGTTCTGCCCATAAATCAAGGTGCCAGTAGCAGATGGAAAACAGACATCCTCACGCAACATGACTTTGCCCTGGAAGCCCATGAGGGCATCAAGGCTAGCGAGGGGCACTCTAAGGTTGCCTGAAATCTACTGCATTTTTCATAGACAAGACTAGGAACATACAATACAGATGACATGTCATATCTTTGCAGGAAAGATATGCCTGCAAAATGCCAGGTTTGGGTAGGAAAGAGATCCTCTCTGTCCTAGAGAGAGAAATAGATCCTCCCCAACCATTGTGTCTGAGTGGACAGGCACAGGCCAGTTGAGGGTGTCCGGAGATTGCTGAAGACCCACTCTGGTAGCTTTGCTGTCTGATCAGAAGCAAAGATTAGAAAACTAAGTTAAAAATCAGCTCAGTGGATAAAGACATAAAATGTGTCCTTCTTTCTCATCCCAATACTCTACTTCTTGCTCAGAGCCAACCCCTCCTGGAGATTTGGTGTGCACCTGCTCTTCCTTCTCTTATGTCCTTACATCGTGATAGACCACTAATCATTCCTATGTGTGTGTGTGCATACAAGCGTGCACTTGTGGACTTCATTACTCTTATAATTTACTATTAATAATGTAAAAATATAATACAGCATTGCAATGTATTTTAATCTGTTATTAATTGTTGTTGAAGGCATACACAGAAAAACATACACCAGTTCAACAATTTCCACATGTACCATTCAGTGACATAGATTACATTCTTCAGGTTGTGCAACCATTCTCACCCTCATTTTCTGAATTTTTCCTCCCCTGTTAACATAAACTCACTACCTCTAAGCTTCCTCTCTGACCTTTTGAGTTGCTTTTGTCAATTTGATCCCATATAGATAAGTTCTTCAAAAGGGCACAATGTTCAAGGCAAACATTATTTACTAAATAAACTAACTTATTGTTTGGTTTAAGTTAGACTTCAGTAGATATTTTTGGTTGAAGCTTTAAAGATTATCTCAGGGCAAAAATTTCAGGAGTTCATCGAGCCTGAATGGCTCCAGAAATTCTGGATTCCATGAGAATTTTGAATTCTGTTCCACATTTAACTGCCTTTTGATCAGGATTCTTCTACAGAATTTTTGATCAAAACTGTCAGCAAAATTTTACTTGCTTGTGATATTAATGATATTGTTCAATAATTTCCACATTAGGTTGGATCACATCTCTTGGGAAGAGGCATAAATACAGATCTCTTCCAGTCGGTTGGCCAGGTAGCTGTCTTTCAAATTTCTTGGCATAGACAAGTGAACGCTTCCAGGACTGCATCTGTTTGTTGAAACATTGCAGCTGGTATTCTGTCAGTTTCTGGAGCCTTGGTTTTTTGCCAGTGCCTTCAGGGCAGGTTGGTCCTCTTCCTTCAGTACCATCAGTTCCTGATCATATGCTACCTCCTGAAATGGTTGAACATTTACCAATTCTTTTTGGTATAGTGACTCCGTGTATTCCTTTCATCTTCTTTTGACACTTCCTGCATCGTTTAATATTTTCCCTGTAGAATCCTCAATATTGCAGCTCGGGTCTTGAATTTTTTCTTCAGTTCTTTCAGCTTGAGAAATTTCAAATGTGGTCTTCTCTTTTGGTTTTCTATCTCCAGGTCTTTGGACATGTTATTATAATACTTTGTCTTCTCAAGCCACCCTTTGAAATCTTCTGTTCAGTTCTTTTACTTCATCTTTTCTTCCTTTTGCTTTAGCTACTCAGTGTTCAAGAGCAATTCTCAGAGTCACTTCTGACATTCGTTTTCTTTCTTTCCTGTCCTTTTAATGACTTCTTGCTTTCTTTGTGTATAATACCCTTGATGTCATTCCACAACTTGTCTGGTCTTTGGTCATTAGCATCCAACGTGTCAAATCTATTGTTGAGATGGAAAAGCTCAATGTCATCAGTCAGAACAAGGCCAGACACCGACTGCAGAACAGATCATCAATTGCTCATATGCAAGTTCAAGATGAAACCAAAGAAAATTAGAACAAGGCCATGAGAGCCAAAGTACTGAAAACCTTAAGTACCGTATTTCACCAGTTCTAAAATGTATATTTTATTTACTTTTAACATTTCAAACAAAGACGCTATTACAATTAAATGATGTCAAAATATAATGCAGCAGCTTTTTTTTTTCTTATTAGTACATAAAATAATAGTGCATCCCATACTCGATGGCATTTTATACTCTGACCTACAATCTATAGATAGCGTGGTGGTGGTGGTTAGCTGCTGTCCAGTGCACCCCCAAATAAATGCAACCCAAGCACAATGGAACAGAGAGCTGTCCTGTCCTGCGCCATCCCCATGATGGGTTGAGGATTAGACCATTATGATCCATAGGGTTTTCATTGGTTGATTTTTGGAAGTAGATCACCAGGCCTTTCTTTATAGTCCATATTAGTCTGGAAGGTCCCCTGAAACCTGTTCAGCATCATAATAACACAGAAGACTCTACTGAGGGAAGGGTGGTTGCTATGCATGAGGTGCATTGACCAGGAATTGAACCTGGGTCTCTGGCACGGAAGGTGAGAATTCTACCCCTCAGTCAATAATATCTCATAGATAGTGTGGTAGGCAACTTCTGACATGGCTCCCAGTGATTTCCACCTCCTGGTATTCAAACAGGCATGGAATCCTCTCCTGTTGAGCATAGGATAGACCTAGTGACTTGCTTCTAATGAAGGGGGAACAGCAAAATGGAGGGTGTAACTTCTGAGATTAGGTTACAAAAGACTGTGACTTCCATCTTGCTGAAACTCCCTCTCTGGCTCTTATTGCACACTCTCCCTGATGGAGAGGGCCACCTGACAAGACACTAATGTGTCCTCTGGCCAAAAGACAGTGATAACTGAGAGGAGTATAAATTTGGGGGGACAGCTACCTCTCTCAAATTACAAACATCTATCAAGAGTTGAATGGATATATGTTTTGATGTGTTCATACAATGGAATATTCTATATCAATGAAATGAGTGAATTACTGTTACATGCAAAAACATGGATGTAGTTCACAAATGCAATGTTGTGTGAAACGAACCATACGAAAAAAAAAAAAAAACCTAACTGTGCAGGCAACCAGGTGAAACGAACCCATGATGTTAGAAGTTGGGATAGTGATGGAATCAGGGAAGAGAAAAGGGATGATAATAGCGAGTGGGCATGAGGGTCTTTTGGAATGTTGATAATGTTCTATTTCTTCATCTGGGTGGTGGTTATACAGTTATGCTTATGTTTTGATAGCTTAGAAACCTGCACATTATGATTTGTATAAAATCCTCTCTTTAAGCAAGCAAGATTGTATCATCTGCATATCACAGATTGTTAATGAGTCTTCTTCCAATCCCGATGCCCCGTTCTTCTTCATATAATCCAGCATACAGATTGACTAAGTATGATGAAAGGATACAACCCTGATGCACACCTTTCCTGATTTTCAACCATGCAGCATCCACTTGTTCTGTATGAACAACTGCCTCTTGGTCTATGTACAGGTTCTGCATGAGCACAATTAAGTGTTCTGGAATTCCCATTACTTGCTATGTTATCCATAATTTGTTATGATCCACATCAGCAGCAATGATATCCCTTGTTCTACATCCTCTTTTGAATCTAGCTTGAATCTCTGGCAGTTCTCTGCAGATGTACTGGGGCAACCATTTTTTAATTACCTTTAGCATAATTTTACTTCTATATGAAATTAATAAAGTTGTTCAATAATTTCCTCATTCCATTGGATCACCTTTCTTTGGAATAACCATGAATATGGATCTCTTCCAGCTCTTCCAGGTAGCTCTCTTTCATATTTCTTGGCATGGAAGAGTGAGGGTTTCCAGAGTTGCATCTGTTTGTTGAAACATCTCATTTTGTATTCCATCAATTCCTGGAGCTGTGTTTTTGCCAATGCCTTCAGTGCAGCTTGGACTTCTTCCTTCAATACCATTGGTCATTAATTATATGCTACCTCCCGAAATGGCTGGACATTGACCAATTCTTCATGGTACAGTGACTGTTCTTTTGATGGTTCCTACGTCGTTCAATATTTTGCCCACAGAATCCTTCAGTATTGTAACTGGAGGCTTGAATTTTTTCTTCAGTTCTTTTAGCTTGAGAAATGCCAAGCATGTTCTTCCCTTCTGGTTTTATGACTCCTGATCTTTCCCCATTTCATTATAATACTTGACTTTGTCATCTTGAGCTGCCCTTTAAAATCTTCTGTTCAGCTGTTTTATCTGATCACATCTTCCATTTGCTTTAGCTACTCTATGTTCACGAGAAACTTTCAGAGTCTCTTCTGACATCCACTTTGCTTTTTATTTTTCTTTTCTGTCTTTTTAATGACCTTTTCCTTTTTCATGTATAATGCCCTTAATGTCAACCCACAACTCATCTGGTCTTCAGTTATTAGTATTCAGTGTGTAAAATCTATTCTTATGATGGTCTCTAAATTCAAGTGGGATATACTCAAGGTCATACTTTGGCTCTCGTGAGCTTGTTTTAATTTTCTTCAGCTTCAGCTTGAACTTGCATTTGAGCAATTGATGGTCTGTTCCTCAGTCGGCCCCTGGGCTTGTTCTGACTGATGATATTGAGCTTTTCAATCATCTCTTTCCACAGATGTAGTCGATTTGATTCCTGTGTATTCCATTCAGTAAGGTCCATGTGTATAATTGCCTTTCATGTCATGGAGAAAGGTATTTGCAATGAAGAATTTGTTTGTCTTGCAGAATTCCATCATGTGCTCTCCAGCTTCATTTCTATCACCAAGGCCATATTTTCCAGCTACGAATCCTTCATTTCCAAATTTAGCAGTCCACTCATGAATAATTGTTAATGTATCTTAACTGCATGTTTGATGAATAAATTTCAGACCACAGAAGTTGGTTAAAAATGTCAATTTCTCCATCTTTGGCAGTAGTGGTTGATGAATAAATTTGAATAATAGTTGTATTAACTGGTCTTCCTTGTAGGCATATGGCTGTTATCCTATTACTGACAGCATGGTATCTCCGGATAGATCTTGTAATGTTTTTCTTCTTATAATGAATGTAATGCCATTCCTCTTCAGTTTGTCATTCCCAAAACAGAAGACCATATGATTCTCTGATTCAAAATGGTGTATACTAGTCCATTTTAGCTCACTAATGCCGATGACCAATTCTTTTTAGTATAGTGACTTTGTGTATTCCTTCCATCTTCTTTTGATGCTTCCTGCATCATTTAATATTTTTCCTGTAAACAGCTTCAATATGCGACTCTAGGCTTGAATTTTTTTCTTTAGTTCTTTCAGCTTGAGAAATTCAGAGCATGTTCTTCCCTTTTGGTATTCTATCTCTAGGTCTTTGCACGTGTCGTCACAATGTTTTACTTTGTCTTCTCAAGATGCCCTTTGAAATCTTCTGTTCAGCTCTTTTACTTCACCCTTTGTTCTGTTTGCTTTAGCTACTATACTAAAAAGGTATAGTCACTATACCAAAAAGAATTGGTCAACATTCAACCATTTCAGAAGGTAGCATATGATTAGGAACTGATGGTACTGAAGAAAGAGGTCCAAGCTGCACTGAAGGCATTGGCAAAAAACAAGGCTCCGGGAATTGATGGAATACCAATTGAGATGTTTCAACAAATGGATGCAGCACTGAAAGTGCTCACTCGTCTATGCCAAGAAGTTTGGATGACAGCTACCGGGCCAACTGACTGGAAGAGATCCATATTTACACCTATTACCAAGAAAGGTGATCCAACCGAATGCAGAAATTATTGCACAATATCATTAATATCACATACAAGCAAAATTTTGCTGAAGATCATTCAAAGGCAGCTGCAGCAGTATATCGACAGAGAACTGGCAGAAATTCAAGCTGGATTCAGAAGAGGACGTGGAACCAGGGGTATCATTGCTGATGTCAGATGGCTCCTGGCTAAAAGCAGAGAATACCGGAAAGATGTTTACCTGTGTTTTACTGACTATGCAAAGGCACTCAACTGTGTGGATCATAACAAATTATGGATAACGTTGTGAAGAATGGGAATTCCAGAACACTTAATTGTGCTCATGAGGAACCTGTACATGGATCAAGAGGCAATCATTCGAACAGAACAAGGGGATATTGTGTAGATTAAGGTCAGGAAATGTGTGTGTCAGGGTTGTATCCTTTCACCATACCTATTCAATCTGTATGCTGAGCAAATAATCTGAGAAGCTGGACTATATGAAGAAGAACAAGGCATCAGGATTGGAGGAAGACTCATTAACAACCTGTATTATGCAGATGACACCACTTTGCTTGCTTAAAGTGAAGAGGAATTGAAGCACTTACTGATGAAGATCAAAGACCACAGCCTTCAGTATGGATTACATCTCAACGTAAAGAAAACAAAAATCCTTTTAACTGGACCAGTAACCAGCATCATGATAAATGGAGAAAAGACTGAAGTTGTCAAGGATTTCATTTTACTTGGATCAAAAATCAACACCCATGGAAGCAACAGTCAAGAAATCAAAGGACCCGGGAAAAGACAGTCTTTTTAACAATTGGTGCTGGAAAAACTGGATGTCCACCTGCAAAGAAATGAAGTAGGACCCATGCTTCAATTCGCATCATACACAAAAACTAATTCAAAGTGGATCAAAGACCTAAATATAAAACCAAAAACTATAAAATCATAGTAGAAAAAATAGGATCAACACTAGAGGCCCTAATACACATCATTTACAAGATACAAACCATAATTAACAACACGTCAACTCCAGAAGATAAGCTAGATAACTGTGATCTTCTAAAAGTTCAACATTTATGCTCATCAAAAGACTTCACCAAAAGAGCAAAAGAGAACCTACAGACTGCGGAAAAAACTGTTGGCTGTTACAAATCCAAGAAAGTTCTGTTCTGTAAAATCTACAGGACAATCCAACACCTCTACAACAAAAAGATAAATAATCCAATTAAAAAATGGG
>NW_004444008.1:2927048-2982981 GCF_000243295.1 Trichechus manatus latirostris | reverse complement strand
CTAACAGACACATGAGGAAATGCTCGCCATCACTAGCCATTAGAGAAATGCAAATTAAAACCACAATGAGATACCATCTCACCCCGGCATTATTGGCATGAATCAAAAAACAGGAAATAACGTGTTGGAGAGGCTGCAGGGAAACTGGAACTCTTATGCACTGCTGGTGGGAATGCAAAATGGTACAACTATTTTGGAAAACGATATGGCGCTTCCTTAGAAAACTAGAAATAGAAATACCCTATGATCCAGCAATCCCACTCCTAGGAATATATCCTAGAGAAATAAGAGCCGTCACACAAATAGACGTATGCACACCCATGTTCATTGCAGCATTGTTCACAATAGCAACAAGATGGAAACAAACTAGATGCCCATCAACAGGTGAATGGATAAACCAACTATGGTACATACACACAATGGAATACTGCATGCTATGACTAAGAGTAATAATGCATCTGCGAAGCATCTCACAACATGGATGAATCTGGAGGGCATTATGCTGAGTGAAATAAGCTAATCACAAAACAACAGATATTGTATGAGACCACTACTATAAAAACTCATGAAAGGTTTACACACAAAAAGAAAGAGTCTTTGATGGTTACGAGGGAGGGGAGGGGTGAGGATGGAAAAACACTAAATAGACAATAGATAAAAAAGAAAGAAAGGACGTGTTGCATTGGGCAAATCTGCTGCAAAAGATCTCTTTAAAGTGTTAAAAAGCAAAGATGTCACCTTGAAGACTAAGGTGCGCCTGACCCAAGCCATGGTGCTTTCAATTGCCCCATGTGCATGCAAAAGCTGGACAATGAATAAGAAAGATGGAAGAAGAATTGATACCTCTGAATTATGGTGTTGACTAAGAATATTGAATGTACTATAGACTGTCAAAAGAATGAACAAATCTGTCTTGGAAGAATTTCAGCCGGAATGCTCCTTAAAAGCAAGGATGCCAAGACTTCATCTTACATACTTGGAAATGTTATCAGGAGGGATCAGTCCATGAAGAAGGACATCATGCTTGGTAAAGTAGAGGGTCAGTGAAGAAGAGGAAGACCCTCAATGAGATGGATTGACACAGAGGCTGCAACAATGGGCTCAAGCATCACAACAATTGTGAGGATGACGCAGGACCGGGCAGTGTTTCGTTCCGGTGTAGGTAGGGTTGCTATGGGTCAGAACTGACTCGACAGCACTTGACAACATCAACAACATAAGAATTTAAGCAGAAGTCAAGAACATAAAGACGAGAGGAAATTCACAAAGTTCTTAGAAATTAAACAACACGCATCCGAATAATCGATAGCTGAAAGAACAAGTGAGATAGGAAAGGAAAGGAAAGGAAATAATATAAAATATTAAGAAAAGGAAATATGAAATGTACATTTAGTTAAGTGAAAATGAAAAAAAAAAAAAAAAAACAACCACCACCTACCAACTTTCCAAAATACGTGGAATGCAGCTATATTTGTGGTGAACGGGAAAGTTATAGCACTTAGAAATGAAGACAGATCTGAAATAAGTAGTCTAACCAACATCCCAAGAACTAGGAAAGAACAAAAGCAAAATAAGCTAAAAGCAAGGAGAAGGAAGAAAATAAAATGCGCAAACATCCGTAAAAATAAAAACATAAAAATAGAGAAAATTAATCAAACCCAAACTGTCCTTTTTTTTTTTTTTGGGAAAAGATCAGTAAAATTGAAAAACTTCAACAAGACTGAGAAAAAAAAAGAGACAGGACACAAATTACAAAAATCAATACTGAAGAGAGGATAGCACTACTGATCCCACAGATATTAAAAGGAAAATAGTAACAGCTCTATATGCCCCTCAATTCAACAAATTAGATGAAATGGGCCAATTCCTGCACAAACTACCAAGATTCATCCAAGATAGACTAGATAGTCTGAATAGTCCTACTACTTAAAAAATGGAATTACCAGCTAAAAACTTTTTAAAAAAGAAAGTTTCTGGCTGAGACAGTTTCACTGCTAGTGTCTACCAAATTTTGGAAAAGAGGTAACAGCGACTCTACATAATCTCTTCCTGAAAAAAGAAGAGGAAGAAACACTTCCACAGTGATTTTTCGAGCTAGCATTTTCCTGATACTAACATCATACAGAGACATTACAAAAAAAGAAGAAAAAAGAAACCAATATGCCTGAGTTCCAGAAAATATTAGCATACTAGATCCAGCTATACGTAAAAAGCGTAACAGATCACAACCAAAAAAAAAAAAAAAAAAAACCAAACCCATTGCTGTTGAGTAGATTCCAACTCATAGAGACCATATAGGACAGAGTAGAACTGCTCCATAGGGTTTCCTAGGCTGTAAATCTGTACAGAAGCAGAGCGGGTTCAAACCACCAATCTCTCCCTTAGCAGCCAAGAGCTTTAACCACTGTGTGACCAGGGCTCCTTACTGGACCACAACCAAGTGGGGTTTATTCCAGGGAAGAAAGTCTGGTTCAATATTGAAAAAAATAATATAATTTACTATATGAGGTCTAAAGAAGAAATACCACATGATCATATCAATTAATGAAGAAAAAGCATGTGTCAAAATTTAACCCCTAGTCATGATAAACCATCTCAGCAACCAAGAAATAAAAGAGAACTGCCTCACCCTGATAAAAACATTTCTGCACAAAACCTACAGATAACATCACAGTTTTGTGGTCAAATACAGTATACTTTCCCTATAAAATTGGGAAGAGTGTAAGAATATCTGCACTCAGCAATCCTACTCGGTACCCTACCGGAATTCCTAGCTAGTGAAAGAAAGAAAGAAAAGAAACAGAAGAGTGTGCGAAGTTGAAAGACAGAAAAACTAGCTGGCCCTGTTTGCAGAAGACGTGATTGTCTATGTATAAAATTCCAAGCAATGCACTGAAATCTCCTCAAACTAGAAACTAACTTTATCCAAGTCATAGGATACAAGGTCAGCACACAAAATCAATCATATTATTGTGTACTGGCAATGAACATTGGAAACCAAAATTAAAGACATAATACCACTTACAATAGCTTCAAGAAATTTGAAATATTTAGGTATCAATCTAATAAAACATGCATAAGACTTATAAGCCAAAAACTACACAAAATGTTGATGAAAAAAATCACTGAAGACTTAAATAAATGGAGATATATAGTAAGTCCATGGATTGCAAAACTCAGTGTACTAAGAGTGTCAAGTTTCCCTCAAAGGGATCTATAAGATTAGCATAATTCCTAACAAAATTACAGCAGGATTCTTTGTAGATATAGATAAGCTGATTCTAAAATGTTTATGGAAAGGCACAGAAAATAGAATAGTTAAACATTTTTTTTAGAAAGAATAATAAAGCTGAAAAAGTCTCACTACCTAATTTTGAGACATACCCTATAGCTAATATAATGAAGACCGTGTAGAATTGGCAGAAGGACAGCATAGAGATCAACGGAACGAAATAGAAAGTCTGTAAACGGACCCAAAAACTACACAAACTGATTTTTTTACATAGGTACAAAAGCAATTCATTGGAAAAGGACAGTGTATTTCAAAAAAACTGTTTTGAAACAATTGGGCATTTCATAGACAAAACCTCAAACTCTTATTTTAAAAATCACAAAACATATCATAGATATAAATGTAAAGTTTTAAAGCATAAAACTTTTAGAAAAAAGTTTTCGTAGTATACGGTTGTTATTAGGTGCTGTCCATTCAGTTCCCATTCACAGAGACCCCGTGTACAATAGGAAGAAACGCTGCCCAGTCCTGCACCATCCTCACAACCATTGTTATGCTTAAGCCGACTGTTGCAGCCACTGTGTCTTTCCAGCATTCTCTGCTTTCAGCCATGATCCATCTGATATCCGCAATGATACCCCTTGTTCCACCGCCTCTTCTGTATCTGGCTTGAATTTCTGGCAGTTCCCTGTTGATGCCACCACAGTAGGACAAACTGACAGACGTGATGGTTTCACAACATAGATTAGGCAAAATGTTCTTAAACTCATATGATACCAAATGCATGAGCCATTAAAAAAATATTTGCAGTACTTAAACAGTTCTGTATCATGATTATGGTGGTGGTCACATGACTCCATATATGTTATGTTACAGAATCATACATCTCCCTCCACCAAAAAAAAAAAAAAGATGTTGTGTGCTATCCAGTTGGTTTGGACTCATAGCGACCCTATGCGTAACAGAAGGGAACACTGTCCAGTCCTGCGCCATCCTCATAATCCTTGTTATGCTTCAGCCCATTTTTGCCCTTGTCTCTCAATTTGTCGTACTGTGGTGGCTTGTGTGTTCCTGTGATGCTAGCAGCTGTGCCACTGGTATTTCAAACACTAGTAGGGTCACCTATGTTGGAAAGGTTTCAGTGGAACTTCTAGACTAAGAAATATTGGCCAACGAAAACCTTACGAATAGCGGCGCAACATTGTCTGATACAGTGCTGGAAGATGAGCCCCTCTGGTTGGAAGGCACTCAAAAGATGACAGGGGAAGAGCTGCCTCCTCAGAGTAGAGTCGACCTGAATGACGTGGATGGAGTCAAGCTTTCAGGACCTTCATTTGCTGATGTGGCATGATTCAAAATGAGAAAAAAAACAGCTGCAAAAAATGAAGTGAGTGCATGTAAAATCTGAATGAGATCTATATTTTAGTTAATAGCATTCAGCCAATGTCAATTTCTCGAGTTTTGTTATTATATTTGGCTTTTGTAAGATGTTATCACTGGAAGAAGCTGGGTGAAGGGTACGTGAGGACTTTCTGTACTATTGTTGCAAATTCTGTGTGAGTGCAACGTTGTTGTTAGGTGCCATCGAGTCTGTTCCAATTCATAGAGCCCCTATGGACAGAATGAAACACTGCCTGGTCCTGCACCATCCTCACAATCCTTGCTATGTTTGAGCCCATTGTTTCAGCCACTGAGTCAATCCATCTTGTTGAGGGTCTTCCTCTTTTTTACTGATCCTCTAACTTACCAAGCATAATGTCCTCCAGGGACTGGTCCATCCTGATAACATGTCCAGAGTACATGAGATGAAGTCTCACCATCCTAGCTTCTAAGGAGCATTCTGGTTGTACTTCTTCCAAGAGAGGTTTGTTCTTTCTTCTGGCAGTCCATGGAATATTCAATATTCTTTGCAACACCGTAATTCAAAAGCTTCAATTCTTCTTCGGTCTTCCTTATGCATCGTCCAGCTTTAGCATGCATGTATGGCAATTGAAAATACCATGGCTTGGGCCAGGCACACCTTAGTCCTCAAAATAACATCTTTGCTTTTTGAACCTTTAAAGAGGTCTTTTGATGCAGATTTGCCCAGTGCAATGTGTTGTTTGATTTCTTGACTGCTGCTTCCATGGGTGTTGATTGTGGATCCAAGTCAAATGAAATCTTTGACAACTTTAATCCTTTCTCTGTTTAGCATGATGTTGCTTATGGGTCCATTTGTGAGGATTTTGGTTTTCTTTATGTTGAGGTGTAATCCAAAGGCTGTGGTCTTTGATCTTCATCAGTAGGTGCTTCAAGTTCTCTCTGCTTTCAGCAAGCAAGGTTGAGTCACCTGCATATCACAGGTTGTTGAGTTTTCCTCCAATCCTGATGCTGCATTCTTCTTCAAATAGTCCAGCTTCTAAGATTACTTGGTCAGTGTACAGTTTAAATAATATATTCTAATGTTAGGTTATGAAAAAAATTGTTGCTTCCTTCTTGGGTTCTCTCTCTCAGACTGCTCACTCAACAAAATTCCTCAAAGACCCATAAAGTTCAGAATAGACTTACAGATTCAGAAATATCACCAGTTAGAACCGAAAGGGATGGAAAGAATAAAAAACTAAAAGAGGCTTTTGGACTATTTTCTACAAAGCTCTACAAGTGGTTAGCAGACTGAGAAAACATGATACTTTTAATCAAAAAGTAAAAAAGAGGGACGATTCAGTGGGCAAAAACAAGAACCCAGGGACAGAGACCAGAGCCATGGATTCCGTCTCCCAGGCAGAAGAAAGGACATCTAGTACCCAGAAGGTATTCTTGACTCTAAGAAAATCTGTGAAGTGATAAATGTCTGTTGTTTTAAGCTGCTAAGCGTTGGGGTAATTCATTGCACAGAAAAAGCTAACTAATGCCATTTTCTACATGACAGCTCAACTGCTTTTGAAGTCCATTTTTTTGCACAATTGTGAGCTCAGTAGAATACTGCATTATTTGTTGCCGGCTTTTAAGCTAGCAAAATAAAATATTTGGCGGTTAGCTTAAATGAAAAGGCATTTGGCCATAAACGTTCCAGTGAAAACACGTATTATGTGTATTCATGACCTACCCACTCAACAACTAATGATGGGCATGCTTTTTGAGAAAAGAACATACAGAAAACATAAATGATAAACTCTAAACAGAGATAAAAAATCGGATCCTGGAAAATACAAATAGAAGTATCATATCAAGTTGCCAGGTCCAATAGCTACAACTGAGCTTCAGTGTTGACTCAGATGACCAGAGTGCGAAGCAGAAAGGGAGAAAAAAGTTGCACTATTATTGTTATTGAGAAGGAGAGTGTATCTTAGTTTATAAGGAGAATCGAATGTTTTTCTGAAAATACTGCAGAAGATTCTTAGAAGGCCTTTTCTACCTGGTGTGTGGTAAGCCTCGGCACTGCTGACTAAGGTTCCCCTCCACCTTCTGAGAAGACCTCCCCGCCTCCTTCAGGCTAGCAAGCTCCACGCTATTTGTTCGGGCCAGTGAATCGTCATCAGAAGTGGCATGTTGCGTCCGGGTACAAACTTTCTGTTGCCAGGACTCGTGCCACGTGTAGGAGGCTTCCCCAGTCGCATTTTTGGAGTGAGACAGCCTTGAGCAGGGCCGCACCGACCGGGATGGACGCGTGGCCTGAGAAAAATCAGTCTCTGTTGTTTTAACCCGGAGGTTCTTTGTCGTTTGGTTTTGCATGCATGTGAGTGTGTGCGTGGGTCCATGTGAGTGAGCATATGTGTGTGTGTGCATGTGTGTGCGTGCAAGTGTGTCAGTACATACGTGCAAGAGTGCATGTATGTGGGACTGTGCATGTGTGTCGGTGTGTGTACGTGAGTGTGTATGTGTGAATGCGTGCATATGTAAAAGTGTGTATGCGACTGTGTGCATGTATTGGAGTGTGTGTGTGTGTGTTTTCTGCAGCATGATTAATCCTATCCTGACTGATACCGGTGACCCTGAATAACGTCTACTGCAAGTCAGCCTGTGCTAAAATTTGTATGGCAAACGTGTTAATGATTTTCTTATGGCTGTCTTTTTGCATTCGTTCAGAGAAGCTGAGTACGTAATATTAACATGGGGATGAGAACGTTTCAAGAAAATACTGTAATGCCGCAGAAGAAAATACCATTTTTGTGATTTGCCTTGATTGAATGCGATACATTAGTGCCAATACCAAAAGAGCTAGATAGACTATTTATCCTTCTTTTCATACAACTTATTTAATTTGATCAGGCTTTTGATATATGTCTAACGGCAGAAAGTCAAACTTGACAACAAGTGGAAATACTTACTTTCTGCTTTAATAACCTAAAATGGATTATGTCCTATGTGATGCAGTTATGAATAAGCATGCTGTTAGGAAAGATTCCAATGTTTGGAACCACAAAAATCTCAGTTGGCATCTAAATTATCATTTGTCTCTGCGGTATTTCTAGAGTTAGCACTTTGTAGCTTACGTATCGAGAGGAGTGATCTGTTAAACCAAAGAAATAACTACATACAAAGAAATGCCCACTGATGAAATTTCAGACAAAGTTTTAGAGAATTGCAGAGCGGTCTGTCAACCAATCACAAAGCTCAGTTCTGATTCTGTAAGTATACAGTGTAATGTATTCCAAGGATAATTCCTGAATTATGTGACAATTGCACATTTTAGACAGTTACCTGTTGCCATTGAGTCGATTCCAACTCCTAGCGGCCCTATTGGACAGAGTAGAACTGCCCCATAGGGTTTCCAAGACTGTAATCTTTACGGAAGCAGACTGCCACATCTTTCTCCCGTGGATGACCGGTGGGTTTGAACTGCCCACGTTTTGGTTAGCAAATGAGGGCTTAACCATTGCTCCAGCAGGTCTCCTTTTTAGATAATTAGAGTTCAGCAATTGTTCATGCCTAAGATCTGGAGTCCATCCCAAGAATTAACATCAATCATATAGTAACTGATCCTAATGCTAACAGAAGGGAAAAGGTTCAGTTTCTACCTGCTCCATCTCCTTTCAGCATAACTTCTACATTTAAATCCTACCCATTCACATCCAAATCATTGGTGCAGGAATAAAACCAAAAATGAATCCTATTTATACCGGAGCTTAACGATGTATGTCATGTGCCATTAAGTAGTAACTCAAATACATTCTTTAAGATAAAACATAGGAAACCAAGATAATGGGATGGCTGTGCTGTAAATGTCGTTCAGGTCAATTGTAACCTTGTGTATTAGCGGTAAGGAGCCCTGGTGGCACAATGGTTAAGGGCTTGGCTGCTAACGGCAAGGCTGGTTGTTCAAACCCACCCAGCTGTTCCATGGGAGAAAGACCTGGTGACCTGCTTCTGTAAAGATTTGCAGCCTTGGAAACCCTAAGGGGGGCAGTTCTACTCTGTCCTATAGAGTCACTATGAATCGGAACCAACTTGACAGCACACAGCGACAATGTGTTAGTGGTAGATAGGTACATATCACTATATGCGTATATTTCTAGCTTAGTAAAATGAATTCTGGTTCTTCTGGTCGTGACAAAAACACTCAGGTTTTTCTCTATAATTTTAATCACAAGTAAGTTATGCGTTGACAGCCACAACAATGACTCGAGTTGACTTTATAAACACGTGCACAACACATACACATATTGCATAGTGTTTTTAAGATCTTGAAATAACTATGCGAAAGTTTCCCAGTTTCGAGATGTCAGGACTTTGAATTATGTCCAGACATTTGCAGTTGGCAATCTAGACATTATGTAAATTGTCGATGTGTTCATGGTAAATATTAGGGGAAATGAATAAAAACACATTTATGTAAAGATATATGCAGCATATTTGACTTTATTGGGAGAAAAGCGCTATATAAATGTCTTTTCCTAACAACTAATATAACAGTAGTCCATACTTTAGGGGTTGGATCAAATTATTTTAAATATTTTATGTGAAACAAACTAGGTTAAAATGAAAGCCTTTTTGAAATATAGGATATATTATCATATAACTGTTACACCTTTCTAATAAGCTTTTAAAATCTCAAGGATATCATTCTTTCAAAATTACCCAAATGGGCTGCTGTATTTTATTGTTTTCAATTCCTGGAAAATGAGGTTAAATCCATAAATTAGATGAATTTTTATAATATAAAACAATATCATATTGACCCTCAAGTTAACAGTTGGAAGGGAAAAAAAATTATATTTAAATCTTTAGTTCATGGAAGTAATCCTCGGGATATTTACCAACTCTTGTTGCACACGGCACTCCAGCACACAGTGTTCATCTGGAGATGTGATTTGCTCCCCGCTCTCCGCCAGAGGGAACCAGGGTGTGAATCTTCGTGGGTGTGTAGAGGGTGGGCTCTTGTTTCCTGCATCCTTGATGCTATGCGAGTTGAAGTTCAAGGGGAGTCAGAGAAATTTTCTCTTTTATCAATATGATACTTTTTATAGTCTTACTGTTCTTTCATATTATCACAAATGAAGACAAATAGAGACAAGTATGCTTACTTTTATCATTTAAAGTGATACAGCTACATAGATAATTAAACTCTGATTTTTCACTTTGAGAAATCTGACAAAGTAAAACGGAGGAAGAATATAAAGCTATATCTTGACTATCACCTAGACTTCAGGGTGGTTCTCCTCAGGCTTCGCTTACTATGAAAGTGACAAACGAGGTCCCTGTCCAGACACAAGCTGCTCAAGGGCATACTTATTGTCATGGTTTGAACTATGTCCCCCCAAAAATGTGTGTATCAGTTTGGCTGGGCCATGACTCCCAGAATTGTGTGGTTGGCCTCCATTCTGTGATTGTAATTTTATGTTAAAGAGGATTAGGGTGGGATTGTAATACCACCCTTACCCAGGTCACATCCCTGATCCAATGTAAAGGGAGTTTCCCTAGGGTGTGGCCTGCACCACCTTTTACCTTCCAAGAGATAAAAGGAAAAGGAAGCAAGCAGAGAATTGGGGACCTCATACAACCAAGAAAGAAGTACCGGGAGCAGAGCGTGTCCTTTGGACCCGAGGTTCCTGCGCAGAGAAGCTCCCAGTCCGGGGAAAGACTGATGATGACGAGGACCCGCCTCCAGAGCCGACAGAGAGAGAAAGCCTTCCCCTGGAGCTGACGCCCTGAATTTGGGCTTCTAGCCTCCTAGACTGTGAGAAATAAATTTCTCTTTGTGAAAGCCATCCACATGTTGTATTTCTGTTCTAGCAGCCCTAGATGACTAAGACACTCGTTTTCTGACTTTTGTGCTAAATGAATAATTTCATAAACAAGAGTCAGCACAAAGCCGGTTCCTACAAGGTGGAGGTCAAATATATCCCAGATTTCCACATTCTCCAAGTTCCCGTGCCATTCCATGTATGACACCACCACTCCCGCTCCCCTCAACACTCTTCACTCCTCCTCTGGGTTTGGCAATTAGCTGCAATGCCTCACAGAACTCATGAACTGCACTTAGAGTTCAGTGGTTTATTAAGGAAATAACAGGCTACAACTCGGGATCAGGATCAACTTGCAGGTAACAGGCTACAACTTGGGATCAGGATCAGGAAGCGCATAGACAAGGTTTGGAAAACTCCCTCCAGATGGAGATCACATCCCTTCCTTCTTCCGTGCAGGACAGCTTCCGACCAGGACAGCTGTCTCAGCTCATCTTGGCCATGTTAGCAAACCGGCCTCTCTGTCTTCAGCCCCCTCACCTTGGGCCTCTCAGCTGCTGACTGGCCCAGCTCACAGCCAGTGTAGCAGCAGCTGAGCAAAACTGATCTCTATTGGGAAAAAGAAAAAAAAAATCAGATCAATGCTTGTCCATTTGGGTGAGGTGGGTGTGAATATTGAATGGACAGGGGCATGTGGAATGAGGGTAATATTTTATATAGTGATAGGGTCTTGGGTTACAATGTCTGCATTTGGCAAAACTCAACAAATGTACATTTACTATTTGTCCACATCATTGTATTTATGTTTTCACATAAAATCTGTAAACAATTATTGAACTTGTTAATGTTATGGATACTTAAGGATGTAAAGGATTGTGAGTTGGAATCAATTCAATGGTAGTGAAATTGGTTTTTTTACATTTTTGGTACTGATGTTTGTAATTTACTTTGAAGTTCATCAATAAAAACTAAATAGATTAAGTAGCAGATCCATGAACAGATAGATGTATACAGATGTGATGGCAATGGTAAAACATCGGTGGTGAATATTTGGGTGTTAGGTGCAAAGTTCTTTCAATATTGCTGTGCTTTTAGACAAATTTTATAATAAAATTTTGGAAAAATAAATGCTACCCAATTCTTTATACAAATGTCATTCTGTCACCAAAACAGAAAATAGGCTGATGCAGAAATTGCTTGACATCAACTCTTTCCATGTTAACAAGGCATCTGAGTCCATTGTCTGCCGTTTTATGTTTTATTTTTTGAGATTCGTAACAATTTTCTATTTCCCCTTACCACTGTTTATCGATAATGAAATTACATACCTGTTCTTAAAAATCCTGATATCCCAACAGACTTCAGACTAGGAAATTCAGTTGTTAGGAAAGCTCTTCTTACTGGTTGACCTACTTTTTGTGCAATGTGATTGTTGTGTATGGGGTGGGCCATACAGACATCTGTGACCCACCACCAGGAGGCACATGTTAATGACCGCAGTTGAGGGAGCCAGGGCTGACAGCATCTGCTCCAAGCACGTTCCTGATTCGCTCTGGGCTCTTGGCTCAGATTTTCAAACCCTGAGGGTTGCAAAGAGGCTACTTCCTCCCCGGAGTGCTGCGGAGTCACTCCTGTGATAAAGTCACGCCATCTCTCTCCATCTCCTGTGATCTTCCCAGCCAGTAAAAATGTCCGTGCCTTGGAATCAAGGTGAACCTGTTTTACAAAGCTGGACTGAAAAGGCAGTGTTATGGGACACCGTTTGGAGTTGACCTGAGAAAGGAAGTTTCAAGGAGGAGGATCCGGAGAACACAGAATGCCTCTGGGGAGATGGCAGGGAAGTGAGACCTGGGGAAGACTCTCACCTGTCCTGGATGAGGAATATGCAAATGAGGTTACTGGCATCCATCTCTGGGATTACCTTTCCCTGCACCACACGTGGACTCTAACACAGCGGGAGCAGTGGGCTTAAACTGAGTTTAGACGTTCTGAGTACTTTGTCAGAAGTGATGTTTCATAGGCTTTGAGAAGCAAATATTCGACTATCTTTTAAAAGAAAAAGGTTTATATTTTAATACCTTTAACTGTACTGTTTCCCCTGGTTTTGAACAAGGGCCTCACATTTTCATTTTGCACGGGGCACCATAAATTCCGTAGCTACTCTGCTTATGAGTGCACTAACTCCATACAATGCATTTCTCTGTTTGTCCGAAATATATTTTCTTTACCTTTTGGAGGTTGTTTTTAAGCTAATCAGCTCCATTACTTTACAAATATAGTAAAACCTACGAAAGCCAAAACCTGTGTAAGGTGGAAACCGTCAGAGGAGGAAAACGCACATATTTTCCACAAAAACAGAACAGTGGGAAAGTGGTAGACTGTATCCCAAGTCCACCAGGTGGAAAACTTGTGAGACCTGGAAAAACAAGGCAGTCCTGTCGAGTTCCGGCTCTCACAGATTTCGCTGAGAATTCTAGCTAATGTTTTCCTCCAGAATAATTCCTATGAATCGCACAGACTTCTAGGGCAAACGCACCTAATGACTTGTAGACTTCCCCAGACTCCTGTGTGCTTACTCTGTTCTTCTTCAGCCTGTCACGGTTTCATTCATTTGCTGATGTCTCTGAGCACTTCTCCCTCCCTGCGAAAAATGTAAACTCAAGAGCCTGAGGCAACTGTAAAAACCTGGTTGCGGTGGAGTCAATTCCGACTAACGGCGACCCCCGTGCATCGGAGTAGAGCTGTGCGCCACAGGGTTTTCACTGGCTTATTTTTCGTGAGTAGATCGCCGGGCCTTTCGTTTGAGGCACCTCTGGGTGAACTTAAACAGCCAAACTTTTGGTTAGAGCCTCAGAAGAAAGGCCTGGCAATCTACTTCCAAAAACTTAGACACTGAAAACCCTACGGATCACAGGTCTGCTCTGACACACACGGGGTTGGAGTCAACTCGATGGCATTTTTTTTTTTTTATAAGAAAACAAAGACTGCTTTCACATGAGACCCCAGCGCCTTCTTCCATGTAGACTGCTGCCAGCACCCCCTACCCAGAAATTCTAGGATGTCCCCCAGGGAAGAGCAGTGACGGGTGGATGGAGGCAGGTGGCGTATTCCAGGGAGACAGTTCTGCAGAGCGGAAGGAGCCAGGCCACGTGCGGCGGCGGCCAGCACCTCCCTGCAGACCCCACCAGAGCTGGCGGGCTCTGCACGCTCACGTGGTACTGCCACGTGTGAGGCTGCTGCTGTCCCCAAACGTGACCCGGCATCCTGATCACCGTGGCCTAGGTTCTCCGAAGACAGGACTGCCCTCGGCTCTCTGCTCTCTGCGCTGGGTGATTAACTTCAGACTTTGGCTAAGAGGTGTCTGTGTCTTACTGTGACGACACACCACGCATGATTGATTTTGGCAAATCTCACATATCACCCGTTAGCTCTGGCTTAGCTGTGATTTGTGGCAGAAGATGTACGGCGACAGCTTTCACTTAGACTTCTGAACCGGGGTACAGTCTCTCTTTTAGTGATAGGTTTCAGGCTCCGTTTTTAAAGAGAAGATTCTGTAGACAGGACCTACACAGATGCGGATTGCCGAGGCACAGGCCTTCTTCCTGTGAAGGATGCTAACTGGGGGCCGGTCTCCAACCCCTCTGCACGCTGCCTCAGGGACTGCGGGGCGTCCTGCGGGGGTGCATCTGGGAGGGACCGCCCGTGCTCAGCTGGTCCCGGCCCTGCTTTGCTCTGGCGGCAGGCTGCGCAGGGAAAACAGGAGGTGGCCTTTTCCCCTTTATGCTGCAAGCCTTACTCATCAGGCCCCCAGGCGGGGCCACCCCGAGTCCGGTGCCTGGACCGGATGAGGGAAGCTCTCTCATTCTCCGGAATTCAGTGAGCTCGCACACGAAGCTGCGCGCTTCAATTTAGCTCCTATCAGCAGAAAGGTTATCTTTGTTAGTTTTCATTTTCTTATTGCGGTAAGAATATACATAAGGGAACACGTGCCGATTCAACAATTTCTACATGCATAGTTCAGTGACACCGATTACAGTCTTCATGTTGAGCTACCATTGACCCGATCCTTTTCTGACTTACTCTGCCACCATTAACAGAAATTCAGTGTCGCCTACACAGTGACTCTGCCTTTCCCCTCCCTCCCAGCCCTGGTAACCACTAACGCGCTTTGCTTTCTGTATATCTGCCCGTTTCACGTAAGTAAGAGCATAGAGTCTTTGTCCTTCCGTGTCTCATTTATTTCCCAGAGCATGGTATGTTCAAGGTCCATCCATGTTGTGGCACAGTCAGGGCTTCATCTCCCTCCACGGCTGAGTAATGTTCCGTTGTGTGTATGGACCACATTTTGTTTAGCCATTCATCTCTTGATGAAGGGGAGGATGTAGAGGGGTGCTGTTTACTGGGGGACATGGGATAACCCAAGGGGTGTGTTTTGATTAATGTAGTCCGTTTACTTCTGCATTCCATCTACTACTGAACACAATAATTGTCTCTTTTGGGTCAAGATTGATTTGACCTCCAATGACTTAGTTTCTATAAGGATTATTTATGTGGGAAGCATGATTTCCATGCACCCCAAGAAGCCCCTAAGGATGCTTCTAAGGCTACTTAATATTCTAATATTTGATATTTGAAGCATGAGACAGTGATTCCAACTGCACAATTCCATTACGAAGGATGTGTGCATCTCTGCAGTGTCGCCTCTGGGTCCCTCCTGCCTTCACGGTTTCCGGCAGAAACCTATGACGAAGAACCTGCTATTTGTGGGCTTGTAACTGCCGGGTTCAAGTGTGTGAGGTGACCCACACAGCAACCCTACAGGGAGCTGCTTGGCTGCTTTGATTGTGATCATTGCACTTTGTTCCAGCATTTCGGAATTAATCCCTGCCTCATCTAAATGCAAAATAGGCGATCCTGCTGCAAATGGGCAGAAAGCTCACATGACAAAAACACCAGGACCCCAGGAGAGGATGGGTCATGGACTAACTCCTGATGAACTTAAGCGCAGTCTCGGCAGATTCTCACGGTCAACGAGCCGCTTGTTGCTGCCCCGTTTTCACTCTGAAAACATACTTACTATATTTCTCAGTAAAAATGATTCTATATTTAGCACAGATGGGTCACTCAAAAGGTGCTGCAATAGTTTGGGGACTGCTAGGTGAGGAAATATTCACCTCTGAAGCTAAAACAGGTAGAAATCTGCACCTGACAAGGGAGATCATCCGACAATAGAAGGAGCCCCTGGGAGGTGGTTTCACCTGAGCTGCTGATGGACTAGGGTGTCAGTAACCCAATCTAAACACAAGGAGTTTCTCAAACATTTATAACATGTGTTTAGTAGTTTTCTACTGATGTGGAACCAGTGATCACAAATTTTCATGGCTTACCTGGGTCCTCTGCTCAGAGTCTCTCCAGGCTGCCTTGATGATGTTTGCAGGGCTACATACTAGTTTGGAGGCTCCAATGGCCAAGAAGCCCTATCCAAGCTCATTCTGCTTGGCACAATCCATCTTCCTGTGGCTGAATTACTGATGGTCCCAACTTCCAGTAGGAAGTTGTCAGCTGGGGGCACCCTCAGCTCTCTGTCATGCGGCCCTCTCCATGGGCAGCCATGAGGTGGGTGTTTGCATCTTTCAGGCTAGCAAGAAAGCTTCTTATCCTCACACAAGGGCCCAGTCCCTCATTAAAGGGCATTTACCTGATTAAGCTAGGCACACTCAAGATAATCTTTTTCTTAATTAACTCCAAACTCAACTGATTTGGGACCTTAATTACATTTGCAAAATGTCTCCACCATGGCCTTAAAAAGTAGCATAATGAATCACATCCTATCCATTGCTCCCTGTAAGGTAACTTAACCAAAAGAGTAACAGCCCTTCACATTTACCATAATCTATTGATTAGAACCAAGTCACAAATTCTTCACACACTCAAGGGGAAGAGTTATACAAGGGCATAAATCATTGAGGGACACCTTAAGGTGTGTCTGACACAATTCTCCATAGTTTATCATATTTGCTATCATTGTTATGTAGGGTTTGAACAGATTTTAGAAAAAGAGAATTGGAAGATCTTGTCAGCTTTATCCAGTTCATCCCCAAGAAATGGGGATATGATTCTAGGGAATTTGTACTGGTTACCTAGATAGATGCATACCTCTGAAGTTCTCCAGCAGTCATGGAAATATCCCTTATGAGAGTCAGTTCCAAGCAACTGTTATTTTTCTTAACAAGAAAACAAAAGATGCTTTCACATGAGACCCCAGCCCCCTCCTTCCATGCAGACTGCTGCCCTCCACCCCCTACACAGAAATTCTAGAATGTCTAAGTCTTTCCGCACACTAATCAACCCTGTAATTTACATTTTGGTCTCCTGAGTGAAAGCACCCATCTTAATGGGTGTTCTGATTAAGTTAATGCTGCCACCAGCTCCAGTCCTGTTATAAATGACTAAACTCCATCCTGGTTTCCCTCTACCTTGAAATTCTGCTAAGATGAGAGGTCCCTCCTTTCTTGATCATCTGCAGTGAGCTCATTTCTATTTATAGATACCCACACACATTTGCACTCACAGTGTGGCATCTCTCTACCTGCTGAACCTCACTTGAGCATTCACATGATCCTCACGGAGTCCCTGTTAACATTGACCCAGGACCCACATTCTTCGGCTATGGTAATGGTCTCTCAGTGGGTGCTTTTAGCAATGGAAACATCTCCTAACACAGAAATGTTTCTAGGTTGTGACAAATGTGAGTGACTGGCATGGAGGCTGCCACTTGAGGGAGAAGATGTAGACTGGATCTCGCTTTAGAGGACATACTGTTAAGATGTTTTTCTCCGTCCTGCATCTGTGGCTCCTTTAAGAACAGGAGAGATCTCTTCCCTACAGAGGAGTCACCTGGCTGGTCATGGTGGTCCTGCAGGTCAGCCTTGGATAGGCAGCTAATTTTCCACTCGTTCTGTGCTGGCTACTTACTGCTCATAGTCGGTCTCTGCTATGGATTGAATTGGGTCCCCTGAAAGATGTGTTTTGTCCTAACTGCTGTACCTGTGAATGTAACCTTATTTGGAGAAATAGGGAGATTTATTTGCAGATATTATCAGTTAAGTTAATGAGGTCACATTCATTAGGGTGGGTCCTAATCCCTTCTGAGTGAAGTCTTATAAAGGGGGAGAAGAGACACGGAGACAGATTCATACACAGGGGGATGATTCCATTGGAGGATCCATCCAAGGATTGTTGGCCGTCATCAGAAGCTAGGATGGAGGTATGGAACAATTCCTGTCTCAGAACTCTCCAGGGGAATTGACATAGCTGATCTCCCGATTTGAACTTCTGGCCACCAGAACTGTGAATCAATAGATTTCTGTTCTTGAAGCCACCCTTTTTGTGGTATTTTGTTATGGTAGCCATGGGAAACTCAGACAGTCTCCCTCTGGAATCCTCAGACATTTGAGGTCTGAAGGAGTGAAGCTTGGTCTCCATACACTCCTTGGGCTGCTCCTGTCTGACTCGCAAGACCCTGGATCCAGATTTTTTTTACTAGAAATGTTGATTTCTGACCTTCCACTTCCCGCTTATTCACAGCTTTTTCTGGCCTCAGATTTCCCAGACATAGTCTGATCAGCTCAATTTAGCTTAGCCTGTCTCACTGAGCAACATCCTTGCAGTCAGCTACATACTCCCCTCCCAGTTCTACCTCCCAATCTGTCCTCAGGGTAGGGAAAGTCCTGGAAACCAGTCCTGCCTGCTGTGTTAGATGGGACTCTTCCTTCTGCAATCTATGTTTCTTCAGGATGCGTGTTAAACTTCCATCATCTCTTTTCCCTCTGGTTCTCTTCTTCTAGTCATGTTAGCTGAATTTCATTTGTGTTGATCATGAATCTCCAATCCACTTAGTCCGTGTTTAGGATTACTTCATCCCCAATCATGAGACATGGGCCTGAGGGCCCCCAGTCCAGTAGGAACAGACATGAAACAATATTGTTGTGGAAATTTTCTTGTCTAAGACTTTAAGAATATCATGAAGATGTTCTCAGGCTTTGGGACTTCATCAGTGTTGCCAAGACATCAAATAAAAAAAAGAACATCCTCTAATATAAGATTTTAAGTGACTACTTTCTGAATATATAGAATTCCTAAATTTATGTATATTTACAATGAAAAATATTTTTAAATTTTTTTCTAAGACTAGAAGAAGAAAACAGTCAAAGCCAAAACATCAAGAAACAATTTCTTTAATGCATGTATTTCTAATGATTTTGAGTTAAAGCTAAAATCTCAATATGAAAAAATATCTGACTCTATCAATACAACCTAGAGATTTCAATCAAGGTAACTGGAGGTCAAAGGGGAAAATAGGCAGGAAGTGACTGCCAAAAAACTATATTTTAATGTTTCATTAAATGACATGGTAAGATGCCTCACCCCACCGCTCACAAAGAACGTGAAAAATTCCCACCTGTGTAAGTAACACTTAAATGGAAATAGCAGGGGACAGAGATGGATGAGTCAACCTCAACAACCAGCCAACATAGAACACTCATCTCTGAACCCTCCACAGTAGCAGTTGGCAGGAGTTAGGGAGACATCCTGGAAAGTACCACTCTGTTCTCCACCATGCAGAAGCTCACACCAACCCCCAGATGTTTCATGACACACTAACCTGGAGTCAGCAGACCCTCAAATAGGTTGTTCTCGGGTACAGTTTTAACCTAATCTGACATTGGTTTGCATGAGACTTGAGATGCCACATATCTTCAAGTAGTCATCAAAACTCAGGATGGTTCATGTCTCGAAGTCCCACAGTTAAAGCATTTTGTGTGCAGAAGATCCTGTTGTTCCTCTCCAAAGGCCCTCAACAGGGGAGTCCGTAATCAACTGAGCTGGACAACAGGGAAGTTCAGTAGTTGGAACAGAGACTGCAGGTTCTTACAAAGGCTCCTCTGGCAATGTTTCTTCTTCAGACTCAATTCCTTGACATTTAATTAATCAACTAATGAATATTTATTGAGGACCCATTATTAACTACATATTATATTTCTACTATATAATGGGTTCTCAATAAATATTCAGTAGTTGATTAATTAAATGTCAAGGAGTGGAGCTTAAAGAAGAAAAAAATATGGATCAAGGAAAATTAGAAGTTGTCAAAAATGAAACAGAATGCTTGAAGATCCATACCTTAGGCATTAGTGAGCTGAAATGGACTGGTATTGGCCATTTTGAACCAGACAATCATATGGTCTGCCGTACCAGGAATGTAAAATTGAAGAGGAACAGCATCACATTTATTATCAAACAGAACATTTTAAGATCTATCCTGAGGAAGCAGAGCCAGCATGGTGCTGTAGACAGAAACACCACACCATCCCTCCACAGCAAAAACCTGAAAAACTAAGTAAAACAGAGATAAACATCAATCCCGGAACCCTGGGACTCAAATGAAGAGACAAAGAATTCAACCAAGCACCAAATGGAATAAGAAACTGACAGAGAACAGAGACTGAAGAGAGATACGGAGTGGAGGTCCCCATCAGTTAACGCCGCATGGATTCACGATCTTGGACTCCTGTAGGAGATTGGCGGACAAGGACTACAGTAAAGCAGCTTCATGCATCTCCAAGCAGGAGACAGAGCACCTGGTAACCAGCGATACACACTTTCCCACCCCTCACCCTTCCCCGTGCTCGGCCTCCGCTGCTTCCCAGCAGGCCAAGGTGACTTGGCAGGGAAGGCACTGGCTCCATGCCATTTGGATTCACCCTGCCCACACTGGTCAGCTCCTTCAGTGCCATTTCTTTGTTGCTGTTGTTGTGCTTTTTGACTTCTTTTAGTCTTCCCTCTCTCTCACCTCCTTCACTTCCCTTCTCTTGAACATCTGGCTCTGTGTGCCATCTCTGCATCTTCTTGGCAGGCTGTGAAGCACTGCTTGGTTGGGGAACTGCTTCCCTAGTCTGAGCTGCCATGCTAGTGGGATCCCTGGAGGCTTTTTTTTCTTTTCTTTTTTCCTTTTTGTTTTTCTTCATTTCTTGGTTTCTCCTCTTTCTCTACTTTCTTTCTTATTCTGTCTCCTGAATACCTGGCACTGAGTACCATGTCCACCACTCCCTCGATTTGTGCCACCACACCGGTTGGATCCCTGAGGACATTTCTTTTTCTTTTTTCGAATATTCTTTTTCTTTTTTCCTTTTTGTTTTTCTTCATTTCTCAGTTTCTTGTCTCTCTCTACTTTCCTTATTTTCCTGTCTCCTGAATACCTGGAGCTGCTTGCCATCTCTATCCCTTCTAGACAATCTGTATTGCATGGTTTGGGAGCCACTTCCCTGGTTGCCAGTGGGATCCCTGGGTGCATTTTTTTAAATTTTTATTATTTTCTTTCTTTTTCTTTTTGTTTTTCTTCATTTCTTGGTTTCTCGTCTCTCTCTACATCACTTCCTTTCCTTCCTCCCAACCACCTGGCATCTTTTTTTTTTCCTCTAAGTTTCTTGTCTCTCTCTACATTCCTTCCATTCCTTTCCCCCAACCACCTAACCGCAAGTACCTTTATCTTTCTTTTTTTAAATCTAGTTTCTTCTCTCTCTCCCTTCCTTCCTTTCATTTTTTTCTGCCCATCTACCTGCATGTATCTCTCCCTTTTTGATGGGCTGTGCCTCACTGCCTGGTTAGAAAGCCACTGGCACACAGCTTCCCCAGGTCTGCACCACTCCAACAGCAGGCTCCCTCAGGCCCCCCCCCTTTTTTGGCTCCTCTTTCTCTCTCCTCTTTCTCTTCTTTCCCATACCCACTTAGCTCCACACATCACAACCTCCTCCCTCCCTCCTGCCTATCTGCACTATACACTGAACATCGCACCCCCAAGGAGCACAGGCATGGTCTACTGGAACCTGCCCTGCACTGATCCTCAGCCCCACCCTGTTGACCCCAGTACATTCCACAAACAAGCCATCCCAGAAACTCCCCTTCTGCTGGGTCTGCCCTGCTACACCATAGCTGTGCGACTGGCCCTGCCCATTGGACAAGGTGGTAAGAAGTATCATGCCTACAGATGAGCAAACAAAGAATGCACAGCCCGCCTGCTCAGACATAACCAAATAAAACAAAAAAACATGATGAAACAAACACATCTACAATCAATAAATGAAGAAAATAACTACTGAATGTCCCAAAGACAGCAGACAATATCAAAACATAAAAGAACAGGACAGGATGGTTCCAGTACATGTCCAAAATAAAATACCAGATGACTTTCCAGTAGAAGAAAAGGCACTGGAGCTACCTGATAGGGAATTCAAATCTCTAATATTCAAAGCTCTTCAAGAGTGGAAGGAAAAAGGAGACAAAAATGAGGAAAAAATAGACGAAATTATGGAAAAGGCAGACAAAACAATGGAAGAATTCAGGAAAACAATACAGGAACAAAATTTCAAAATAAATTCACAACTAGAAATTATACAAAAACAGCAATTAGAAATCTGAAGGATAAACAATATTTCAGAAATGGACAGTATCATAGAAGGTCTGAGGAGTAGGTTTGAAACAATGGAAGACAGAATCAGCAAAATTAAAGACAAGTACTTGGATACAACTTTGTTTGAGGAAAAATCAGGAAAAAATGAAAAATGAAGAAGCACTGAGAATGATGTGGGATACAATCAAAAGCAAAAATGTTCGAGTGATTAGAGTTCCAGAACAGGGGGAGAAAACATAAAACACAGAGAGGATCATTGAAGAACTGCTGACAGAAAACTTCCCTAATATCATGAAAGAAGAGAAGCTGATCAAGAAGCTCAACAAACACCAAATATAATACACCCCAAAAGAAAATCACCAAGACATATCATAATCACACTCACTAAAACCAAAGACAAAGAAAGAATTCTGAGAGCAGCTTGAGAAAAACGAAAAGTCACATACAGAGGAGAAACAATAAGACTAAGCTCTGATTACTCAGCAGAAACCATGCAGGCAAGAAGGCAATGGGATGACATATATAAAACCTTGAAAGAAAAAAATTGCCCACCAAGAATCTTGCAAAAATCTCATTCAAACATGATGGTGAAATTAGGGCATTTCCAGATAAACAGAAATTAAGGGAATATGTAAAAACCAAACCAAACTTAAATAAGAGTTATTAAAGGGAGTCCTTCAGTTTGAGAACAAACATCAGACCACAGCCTGAATCTAGGACACAAGATCGTACCAGCCAGATACCAACCTAGGAAATGAACTCTCAAGGATTAATCAAAACTAAAAGATTTACAACAGGAAACCAGACAGGTTAATTTGTAAATGACAACAGCATCAGAACAATAAAAGAGGGAATAAATGGTGTAGGTATAGAACTTTCTAACGGAGAGGAAGGCAAGGTGATACCAAGTAATAAAAGACTGCTTCAAACTTAGGAAGACAAGGGTAAATTTCAAAAAAAGTTAACAAACCTACTCATGAAAACAGAGAAGAAAAAGTTACAGTAAACACAAAATCTACAAAAACAAAAGAAATGCAAAAAAAATTCACAAACAAAAGGAATTCAGCCCAGGAGAGTAAGAGGAACAAAGAAAATGTCAGTACCACAAAAAAAGCACTACAAAATGTCAGCAATAAACTCACACATATCAATAATTACACTGAACATAAATGGCCTAAATGCACCCATAAAGAGACAGAGACTGACAGAATGGATTAAAAAAAAAAAAAGGATCCATCAATATGCTGTCTACAAGAGACACACCTTAGAAACAAAGACATAAATTTATTAAAAATCAAAGGGTGTTTTAAACTGGGTTCTCTAGAGAAGCAAAACCAGTAAAGCATATAAATATTTATACAGAGAGATTTGTATTAAGGAAATGGCTCATGTGGTTGTAGAGGCTGGAATGTGGGTCAGGCTGGAGGCTTCACTGCAGAGGCTGGTGAACCCAAGATGGGCAGGTCAGATAACAGGGCTCTTGCTCACAGGCTGTGGAGACTGATGAATCTCAAGATCGGCAGGCAAGACAGCAGGTAAGCTGCTACCTCAAGTCTCAAGAACCAGAGATCAGATGAACAGGAGCCAGCTGCAGGATCCAGAGCAAGCAAAAGCCCACGAACCTTGCCAGAAAGTCCACTAATATTTGATGTAGGCCACATCCCCAAGGAAACTCGTTTTCAACTGATTGTTTACTCACAGCAGAT
The DNA here is from genome assembly GCF_000243295.1 of Trichechus manatus latirostris. Lineage (NCBI taxonomy): Eukaryota > Metazoa > Chordata > Mammalia > Sirenia > Trichechidae > Trichechus > Trichechus manatus. The sequence continues at coordinate 2,959,410 of NW_004444008.1, read as the reverse complement.
CCCATCATGGAAGTGATCACATTATATTAAATCTCATCATGGAAGTGATCACATCATCATAAAACTTGTTTAAAAAAAAGAAAAGGAGCCCTGGTAATGCAGTAATTAAGAGCTCAGGCTGCTAACCAAATTGCATCATAACTGCCAAACCACTAAGAATCATACAGTAGCCAAGATGGCACACAACCTTACCCATAACAGACTTGAATGGAATGATTCATTTTTTCAAGCTAAGATGGAATGGTTTTATTAATATAACCTGAAGATTAGAAGTTCTTCGGCTAGCTACACCAGGAATGGTCTTGGTAGTGAAAATATGTCGCATACCATCTGCTGACTAAGTTGGTTTCCACTGAAGTGGATGAGAATGACTACCTTTTACCTTTGGGGTTATTCTTTTTATCCTATGTTCTATGATGTTTTCACTTTTGGAGTTAATTATAAGAGAACAACTAAGAAAACGTTCAGCATTTCTCAAGCTGAAAGAACTGAAGAAAAATTCAAACCTTGAGTTGCAATATTGAAGGATTCTCTGGGCAAGATATTAAACGACGCAGGAAGCATCAGAAGAAGGTGGAAGGAATACACAGAGTTACTATACCAAAAAGAATGGGTTGACATTCAACTATTACAGGAGGTAGCATATGATCAGGAACCCATGGTACTGAAGGAAGAAGTCCAGCCTGCCCTAAAGGCGTTGTCGAAAATCAAGGCTCCAGGAGTTGATGGAATACCAACTGAGATGTTTGAACAAATGGATGAAGCATTGGAAGTGCTCACTTGTCTATGCCAGGAAATGTGGAAGACAGCTACATGGCCAACTGACTGGAGGAGATCCATATTTATGCCCATTCCCAAGAAAGGTGATCCAACCAAACGTGGAAATTATAGAACAATATCATTAATATTACATGCAAGTAAAATTTTGCTGAAGATCATTCAAAAGCAGCTGCAGCAGTATATCAACAGGGAACTTCCAGAAATTCAAGCTGGATTCAGAAGAGGACGTGGAAACAAGGATATCATTGCTAATGTCAGGCGGATCCTGGCTGAAAGCAGAGAATACCAGAAAGATGTTTACCTGTGTTTCATTGACTATGCAAAGGCATTCGACTCTCAGGATCATAACAAATTATAGATAATATTTTGAAGAATGGGAATTCCAGAATACTTAGCTGTGTTTATGAGGAACGTGTACATAGATGAGGAGGCAGTCATTCAAACAGAACAAGGGGATACTGCATGGTTTAAAGTCAGAAAAGGTGTGTGTCAGGGTTGTATCCTTTCACCATACCTATTCAATCTGTATGCTGAGCAAATAATAGGTGAAGCTGGACTCTATGAAGAAGAATGTTGCATCAGGATTGAAGGAAGACTCATTAACAACCTGCGTTATGCAGATGACACAACTTTGCTTGTTGAAAGTAAAGAGGACTTGAAGCATTTACAGATGAAGATCAAAGACTACAGTCTTCAGTGTGGATTACACCTCAACATAAAGAAAACAAAAATCCTCACAACTGGACCAGTAAGCAACATCATGGTAAACAGAGAAAAGATTGAAGTTGTCAAGGATTTCATTTTACTTGGATCCACAATCTACACTCATAGCAGCAACAGTCAAAAAATCAAAAGACGCAGTACATTGGACAAATCTGCTGCAAAAGACCTCTTTAAAGTGTTGAAAAGCAAAGATATCACCTTGAAGATTAACGTGCACCTGATTCAAGCCATGATGTTTTCAATCATCTCATATGCATGCAAAAGCTGGACAATGAATAAGGAGGACCAAAGAAGAATTTGCACCTTTGAATTGTGGATTGGTGAAGAATATCGAATATCCATGGACTGCCAGAAGAATGAACAAATCTGTCCTGGAAGAAGTACAACCAGAATGCTCCTTGGAAGCAAGGATGGCAAGACTTCATCTCACATACTTTGGACATGTTATCAGGAAAGATTAGTCCCTGGAGGAGGACTGGTAAAGTAGAGGGCCAGCTAAAAAGAGGAGGACGGTCAACAAGATGGACTGACACAGTGGCTGCAACAATGGGCTCAAGCATAGCAGCGATTGTGGGGATGGTGCAGGACCGGGCAGTGTTTCTTTCTCTTGTACATGGGGTCACTATGAGTCAGAACTGACGGCACCTAACAACAACAACAACAACTAAGATAGAACCAAGGCAGACCCACTGTAGGTCATTTGCCAAAGGTATCAGCATGGGCAAGGTAGTTACCTCTTTAAGCCTTAATTTCTCCAGTTATATAACAAGGAAAATAATGTCTAACTTACAGGATTGTGGGAGAGTTAATGAGATAACGTATGTAAAGTACTCAGTGCCATTTAGGTGCATAGATAAATATAATAATTAGTAGACATTAGCTCTGAATCAGAAAATTAGTTTTTTGGCTAATTCCCATCAAATTCAGCCTTTGGAATACAAGTCCTTGGAAAATTTCTTAATTCATTTTCCTGGAGAAAACTGCTTCTAATATAATTCCATCAATTTCCGAAAGACCAGCCATATTAAGTAGTCGGTTTTTCATCTTATTCAAATTCTAGCACATTCGAAGTTCTCTAGAAATTCCCAGGGTTATAAACTCTGGCCAGTGTTGAAGAGTTTGGTTGCGGTTGTCGTTGGTAATCAACAAATGGAATGTTATTCACCGTCAGCAATTATTGCCAAATATTACGAGGTCTAAGGGTCTCTGGGTGGCACCAGCAGTTTGTGTGTGGCTTCTAACTTAAAGGTTGGTAGTTCAAACCCACCTAGAAGGGCCATGGAAGAAAGGTCTGGTGATTTGCTTCCATAAAGATTACAGCCAAGACAATCCTATGGAGCAGTTCTGTTCTGACACATATGGAGTCCCCATGAGTTGGAATCAAGTCGATGACAATGGGTTTGGATTTATTTTAAGGAGTCAAAACATAAACCATGCTCTATGCTCAGACTCCCACAAGGTTGTTTACAGATTGGAAATAAGTATTACCCACTTTAGGGAAAAAATAGAATAAAATCTTTGCATCCTAGCATCTCTTTCTAATTCTGCCTTGAGGATCAAAGTGACAGGAACTCTAATCAAAACTTTGGATGCTGGTTACAGGCTCGAGGATAAAAGCATTGGTACCGACCCAGACTGAGGCAGACCTCAACCAAATCCTTTTCTCCTTTAGCTGAGCACAAGGTCCTGCTTGGATATTACTTTATTCAGAGAGTAACCGGGATTTTGGTACTTTTGGGGAATAAAGCACAGCTTGATGTCATATGACAAAAGTTTACAAGACTATACCTTTGCAAAACCTTTTACAATGACTTTCCAAGGACAGCTTTTTTGTAAACAATTCTTAAATCCTGCTGAAGTATTTACCTGATCAATGTGAGTATTTTGTTACTTTGGAAAAAAAGTCATTGGAGTATTCTGTAACAATTCCAGTGAAAATAGGAGGTTTCCCCTTTCGGTCACCCTCCCTGTCTCACCAAAGACACAGAAGCTTCTTGATGCTGTTGGCAATGACATGGTCTGATAATTCTGAGCTGCAAACTTGCCTCTACTACAGGAAGGGTCCACCTCCGCCATCTGACGGTTTGTTGTAGCGCGGTGTCTTGCATGTTGCTGTGATGCTGGAAGCTTTGCCATCAGTTTTTCAAATACCAGCAGGGTCTCCCATGGTGGACAGTTTTCAGCTGAGCTTCCAGACTAAGATAGACTAGAAAGAAATGCCTGGTGAGCTACTTCCAAAAATTAGCCAATGGAAACCATATGGGTCACAATAGAGCATTGTCCAATATAGTGTTGGAAGATGAGCCCCTAGGTTGGAAAGCACTCAGAATACACAGTGGCCACAATGGACTCGAACATACCAATGACCGTGAAGATGGTGACATTTCACTCCATTGTACATGGTGCCACCATGAGTCAGAGGTGACCTGACGGCAACTAATACCAAATACGTGAATGGAGACTTTCTTTTCTGGCATAAAGAACCTAAATTTTTAAGAATTGATAAAAATAATCCACAGAGGAAGAGGTGAAATAAAAATTTTGTAAGAAATAAAATATATACACTAATTCTATCCCCATAAACTTTCTTGGATTTTTCCTAAAAAGTCAGCCACCTTGGAATACAAGTGGTGGTGATGCTGGTGGGATCACCTGCCACCAGCCCAGAGTCTTATCACAAATAGACAGTAGGCCTATGCTTTTAAGCAAAGAAGAACAACATCACAAATTGTGGTCAGAATGATGCCCAGACAAATATTACTGACTTGCTTTAGGTCAGCAGCCAAGCTGTTAAACAAAACAGCGCGCGCGCGCGCACACACACACACACACACACACACGAAAAAGCCCTCTGGCTTCTTGCTGTTTACTTGGAAGCAGGAGATCTGATCCCCAGGTCTGACACACCTGTTGTGGGTCCCTTATTGGCTTTGCACTTTGTTTTCTAATTTATAAAATGAGATCAGCCTCAAAGATGCTTTGTGGTTTTACAGCCGCAAAGTGGAAAAACGCACGTGACCTCACTGAGCTCATTTATTCATTTCGATAAATGCTTATGAAGCATCTACTACAAGAAAATGGAGCAACGTAAAAATGAATAAAATGTAGCTCCTGCCTTCTACGTGGTGGCCTTTCCCTACAAATTACCATCCGAATCTTAGTTACTTTCTCAACTACTGGTCTTAAAATAAATGACTGTTTCCAGCTCATTGTTACATGGAAGAAATGACTGTTTCAGCTCACATCTTGCATTAACAAGTCTCATTTGAGAAAAAGAATAACAAAAGAAGTATAATACATCAAGAATTGAAAGTTTAAGATTTATTGCATCCCTCTACTACCCTGGTGGTGCAATGGTTAAGTGCTTGGCTGCTAACCTTAAGTTTGGAGGTTAGAACCCACCCAGTGGCTCCATGGAAGAAAGACTTGGCAATCTGCATAAAAATTATTGTTGTGGTTATTAGGTGCCATTGAGTCAGTTCTGACTCATAGTGACCCTACGTACAACGGAACGAAACAATGCCCGGCCCTATCCTATCCTCACAATCATTGTTATGCTTGAGCCCATCGATGTAGCCACTGTCTCAATCTATCTTGTTGAGGGTCTTCCTCTTTCTATTTTTGGTGACCCTCTACTTTAGCAAGCATGATGTCCTTCTCCAGGGATTGGTCTCTCCTGATAACTGTCAAAAGTACATGAGATGTAGTCTCTCTATCCTCGCTTCTAAGGAGCATCCTGGCTGTATTTCTTCCAAGACAGATTTGTTCATTCTTCTGGCAGTCCATGGTATACTCAATATTTTTTGCCAACACCGTAATTCAAAGGCATCAATTCTTCTTCGATCTTCCTTATTCATCGTCCAGCTTTGCATGAGTATGAGGTGACAGAAGATACCATGGCTTCGGTCAGGTGCACCTTAGTCCTCAAAGTGACATCTTTGCTCTTTAACACTTTAAACAACTACTGCTCAAGAGCTAGTCAGTAACCGAAGTGAATTTCTGTCTAGGAGTTCACATTCTGGAGTAGGAAAATACGGCTGTCAATCAATAAATAAGAATGGCTGGACAACGTGTCTTTAAAAGGGCATTGGCTCTGTGGTGGGCAACGAAGGTCCTGACTAAGCAAGCTGAACATACATCTAGAGGAGAACCTGGAATCTGACAGGGGAAACCTAGCATGTCCTGGATATTCCTGCAAGGATGTGTGTGCTTTCCTTTCCCTTCCCCTTTGGGCTGTTCCAGAATTGCCTCAGACCATGCCCTCGACCATTGCAGATGAGCTCTATTCTCTATAAAACTATAAATATATGCTGCCTTCCTGCCCATTTGGAATTTAGAGAGGGATCAGACAAGGAATTATTATTACCTGTTGCTATCAAGTTGATTCCGATTCATGGCGACCCCATGTGTTCCAAAGTAGAACTGCTCCATAGAACTTTCTTGGCGGTAACCTTTATGGAAGAAGCCCTGGTGGTGCAGTGGTTAAAGTGCTCAGCTGCTAACCAAAAGGTCGGTAGTTCAAATCCACCAGTTGCTCTGCAGGAGAAAGATGTGGCAATCTGCTTCCATAAAGATTTGCAGCCTTGGAGACCCTTTGGAGCAGTTCTACTCTGTCCTATAGGGTCACCATAAGTTGGAATTGACAGCAATGGGTTTTTAATCTTTATGGAAGCAGATTGCCAGGCCTTTCTCCTGAGGAGCTGCTTGGTGGGTTTGAACTGCCAACCTTTAGGTTAGTAGCTGATGGCAAATCCCTTGTGTCACCCGAGAGAAAGAAAACAACATGTGAGGTCAGTTACTGTAAAGGATGATACAATTTCTTAAACAAAATACCGGTACTGCACAGTTACGTTTGTTCTTCTGAGCAATATAGCCAGGCCGCTACATGGGTTGTCACTGACTGGCCAAGACAATGAGAATGAGACCAGATTCCCTCCTGTGCTGACATTTTACAATTTTAAGATGAATGATGGGCAGTCAACCCTTTGTGAACGCGATTGTTTATAAATTGATGTTTCTAAAAGTGATTTGTTCTATGCCATGCCTTTTTTTTTCCTGTATCTGTCCAATTCCTCTGAGATACTGAGAAATCAGAATCTATCCATCTTAAGGGAGAAAATTTTCTCTACATTTTCTATGGCTGCCAAACCAGTGAACTGACCACGTGGATAAATTGCTCAGGATGGTTGAATAGGTGACATTATTAATGGGATTTTGAAATACAGTAAAACCTGCGAAATCTGGAACCTGTGTAAGAAGGGAACCTGTCAGAGAAGGAAAACGCAAATATTTTCCACTAAAACGAATGATAGAAAAGTCGTAAGACTGCACCCTGTCCAAGGCGGAAAACTTGGGAGACGTGGGAACACAAGGCAGCCTTGTCCTGTTCTGGCTTTCACAGGGTTCCCTCTATACTGACCTCGCCAGCTGTTCTTCCAAAATATGCGTTACCTTTAGGAATATTAAGAGGGTAGAGAGGTTTACGTAAAACCAAAACCAAACTCATTGCTGCCAAGTCAATTCCTACTCATAGCAACTATAGGACGGAGTAGAACTGCCCCATAGGGTTTCCAAGGAGTGCCTGGCGGATTCAAACTGCCGACCTTTTGGTTAGCAGCCATAGCTCTTAACTACTACCCCACTAGGTTTTAGTAGATGCCTGTATATTGTGCAGCAGTAGACAACTTTCCCTATCCGTGGACCTTATAGATCAGGTTTCACTTTGCTTCCCTGGCAATCCTTGAAGCCCCAGCCCTAGAACACAGGACAGGTACTCAGTGAATCCATGTTGAGGTAAATGTCTTCATCTTCACACTAGTGAAAAGAAAACACACTTCAGTTGTTACCCCATTAAACATTGTAAAGGATAATTAATTAGGATATTGTTAAAATCAAAATAAAGAGGTTGAATTAAAAATAATCAGAAGAGTGAAAGGAACAATCATATGGAATTTAGCAATAGTTCAGAGTCCCTGGGTGGTACAAACTGTTAGCATGCTTGGCTGCTAACTGAAAGGTTGAAGATTCAAGTCCACCCAGAGGCACCTCAGAAGAACGGCTTGGTGATCTACTAAAAAGTCAAAAATGAAAACCCTATGGAGCAAAACTCTACTCTGACACACCTGGGGTGGCCTGAGTCAGGACGCACTCAATTGTAACTGGTGGTGGTGGTGGTGAAGCAGCCGTCCAATATATTTTTGCCACGTGATTTTTGTTTTTTAGTTTGTTTTTCTCTATGAAAGTCATCACTTTGAATTGTGTGTATATTGTAGTATCAGAACTTGTCTAAAATTACCGAGGGATGAGAATCAGGATCTGGTTCCTGTGAGGTGGAGGAGGTCAGACATACCGCCACTCTCCAGCTCCTTCACCATTTCTGACACCAGCCGTTCCCCCCACGGCACTCTCTACTTCTCTGCTGGGTTCGATAATTCATTGCAATGGCCGCACAGAACTCACAGACCGTACTCACAGTTTTGTGGTTTATTATGGAAGGAAGAGGCTACAATTTGGGATCAGGATCAACTTGGAATTAACAGAACAACTTGGGATCAGGATCAGGAAGCAAATATGTGAGATCCAGCAGGCTCCCCTGAGGTGGAGAGCACACGATTCCCTTCTTCAGTGCAGGACAGCTTCCAACCAGGATGGCTCTCTCAGCTGCTCTCAGCCATGCTAGTGGGCAGACCCATCTCATCAGTGCATGCCCCCTTTCAGCAGGCCTCCTCTCAGGCCCCTCAGGACAGGCCCCTTTCTCTCTCAGCCGCGCCTGCCCCCTCTTGGCGGTGCGTGCCCACTCTCAGCTGTGCAGGCCTCCTCACTGTCGGCCTCTCTGCTGCCAACTGGCCCAGCTCGCAGTCACTGTAGCAGCTTGCTCCGTTGCTGCTATCCTAGCAGTAGCCTTCTGCCATCACCACCAGCTCTGCCACAGGGCCGCTTCCAGGCCTCTTGCTCTCACCTCTCTGCTACGAGGCCCCTTCCAGGCCTGTCACCACGGGCTCTGCCGCAGGAACCCTTCTGGGCCTGCACTGTCTTCAGTATTACGGCCCTCAACCCATATTACAGCTCTTTAAGTCGGTTCTTCACCTTCTCTCTCTCTGCTTCCTCTCTCTTCTCAACTTGTCTCTAAAAATTTCTGTGGGGTTGGCTACTTATATAAGCAAACTCCTTGTCAAAAGGTATGGCCCTCTTTGCAAAACCACAAACCGACCAGTCCCTGAAAGTCACTCAATCCTATTGGGGGAATTTTCAAGCCACTATTTGCATAGCAAACCAACAAATCACTGCAAGGTACATGAAATAGACCAATCACAGGGCAGACTGCAGCCCAGGGCCGGACAAAAAGTATTAAACCACGAAGTTGTTTACAGTTTACCCAGGAACTGTCAGTCAAGCTGCACAAAAGTAACAGACCTTCTAGGGGTAGAAAAATAGGGCAAAAGTGACTCCTTGGGGTTCGGGGAAAAAATCTCTCAAGCTGTTTTTCCAAAGAATCAAGGCAAAAGGCCACGTAAAGGAACTCATTTCATCACAGTATGGTAGATCTAAGCCCACATACTTTTTTTTTAAATAAAACTTTTATTAAAAAAAAAAAAGATTTGGATGTACAGAAAATTTGTGAAGCTAATGCAGAGTCCCCATATGCCCCTTACTTAGTTGTCCCTATGATTAACGTCTTATCTTTGTGAACATCCATGTGTTTTTTTTAGAAGAAATAATATGTTCTCACTTATACAAAATACCTAGAATAGGCAAATGTATACAGATCAGAGTTGAATAGTAGTTACCAAGGGCAGGAGGACTGAGCAAAGCAGGGAGTCATTATTTGGGTAGCACTGAGTTTCTGTTTAGGGGAATGGAAAACTGTCAATGGATATTGGTGAGGTTGCACAACTTGATTGATGTAATGGAAAAAAAAGTTGAAATGGCAAAAGCAATGTTATCTGTATTTTTATAACAATGCAAAATTGAAATCTTATCCCAAAAAAAATTAAAAATGAATTCAGGCCATAAATGTAACAGAGACAGAGAATTTTACTCACAGCTGTTTCTGAGCCCCTAATTTATTAAAAATACGTATCAATGTTATATTTTACTCATTTATTTTGTTTTCCCTCTTGAGGGCATTAAGGGAATTGGAGAGATTTTAAAAGCATTGGAACTTACAATGGCTTTGCTGTGGAGGCTCAGTTGGCATCCCATGTAGCTGTGAATGCAAGTTCTCCTCATCAGCCCACCTTGTCCAAAAGGAGAAGCGTCATCTGCTAGTTTTTGCTTGATGCTTTGACTAAAGAGATAGTTTTTTTTTTTTTTTTTTTCAGTTACAGCAGATTCTCTCATCATGGATGAGGGTCACTCTCTGTTCTTATGATTTTCTGAAAGGATTTGCTAGTATCAAAACATCAAAAGAATTTCATATTATCTTACATGCCTTAGGATAATGATTGTCTCAGGGAAACCTTACTCAGATTAGTCTGATCCACATCCTGTAATTTGGCACAGGCAGAAGGAAGCCAGGATTTCTGCCCAGCTAATAAAATAGACTTTAACCCTGAGAGCCAGAGAAAAGCACCTATTATGGTAACTTTCCCTCAAGTCAAAATCGGATGGCTTTTACTCCTGTTTAGGCACAATTTGATTTTGACTGCTGTCTAAATGTCTTGTCCAGTTTATCATTTCCCCTAGATTTCTCATTTTCTAAGCGTACTGTTGTTGTTGTTGTTAGCTGCCATGAAATCATCTCTGACTCATGGAAATCCCACGCACAACAGAATGAAACATTGCCCTGTCCTGAGCCATGCTCATGATTGGCTGTGATTGGACAATTGTGATCCATGTGTTTTTCTTTCTTTCTTTTTTTTTTTTTATTGTTGTACTTTAAGTGAAAGTTTACAATTCAAGTTAGTCTCTCAGACAAAAATTTATGCATACATTGTTATGGGACCCTAATTGCTCTCCCTATACTGTGACAGCACACTCCTCCTTTCCACCCCTGATTTCCATGTTCCTTCAACCAGCTCCTAACCCTCTCTGCCTTTCCATCTCACCTACGGACAGGAGCTGCCCATTTAGTCTCATGTATTTACTTGAGCTAAGAAGCACATTCTTCATGAGTATCATTTTATGTCCCATAGTCCAGTCTAATCTTTGTCTGAAGAGTGGGCCTCAGGAATGGTTTTAGTTCTGGGTTGATAGAGAGTCCAGGGGCCAGGCTTTCTTGGGATCCTCCAGTCTCAGTTAGACCATTAAGTCTGGTCTTTTTACTAGAATTTGAGTTCTGCACCCCACTTTTCTCACACTCCATCAAGGACTCTCTGTTGTGTTCCCTGTCAGGGCAGTCATCGGTAGTAGCTGAGCACCATCTGGTTCTTTTGGTCTCAGGCTGATGCAGTCTCTAGTTTATGTGGCCATTTCTGTCTCTTGGTCTAATACTTTCCTTGTGACTTTGGTGTTCTTCATTGTCCTTGCTCCAGGTGAGTTGGGACCAATTGATGCATCTTAGATGGCCACTCGCTAGCTTTTAAGACCCCAGATGCCACTCACCAAAGTAGGATGCAGAACATTTTCTTAATAAACTTTGTTATGCCAATTGACCTAGATGTCCCTTGAAAGCCTGGTTCCCAGACCCCCGCCCCTGCTACTCTGCTCCTCGAAGTGTTTGTATTCAGGAAACTTTTTAGCTTTGGTTTAGTCCAGTTGTGCTGACTTCCCCTGTAGTGTGTGCTGTCCTTCCCTTCACCTAAGATAATTCTTGTCTACTATCTAGTTAGTGAATAACCCTCTCCCTCCATCCCCACCCTCGTAACCATCAAAGAATGTTTTCTTCTGTGTTTAAACCTTTTCTTAAGTTCTTATAATAGTGGTCTTATACGATATTTGTCCTTTCGTACTGACTAAATTCACTCAGCATAACGCCTTCCAGATTGCTCCATGTTATAAGGTGTTTCACAGATTCATCGTTGTTCTTTATTGTTGCATAGTAGTTCATTGTGTGGATGTACCATAATTTGTTTACCATTCATCCGTTAATGGGAACCTAGGTTGTTTTCATCTTTTTGCTATCATGAACAGTGCTGCAATGAACATGGGTGTGCATATATCTATTCGTGTGACAGCTCTTATTTCTCTAGCATACATTCCAAGGAGCAGGATTACTGGATCGTATGGTACTTCTATTTCTAGCTATTTAAAGAAATGCCAAATCGATTCCCAAATTGGTTGTACCATTTTACATTCCCACCAACAGTGTATAAGTGTTTCAGTCTCTCCACAACCTCTCCAACATTTATTATTTTGTGTTTTTGGATTAATGCTAGCCTTGTTGGGGTGAGATAGTATCTCATTGCAGTTTTGATTTGCATTTCTCTAATGGCTAATGATTGTGAGCATTTCTTCATGTGTCTGTTAGCTGCCTGAATGTCTTCTTTGGTGAAGTGACTGTTCATATCCTTTGCCCATTTTTTTAATTGGGTTATTTCTCTTTTTGTTGCTAAGGTTTTAGTTTTGTTGTTTAGATTGTAGTTTTCATTGTATAGGTCTTTTACGTCTCTGGTTAGATTTATTCCTAAGTATTTTATCTTCTTGGGGGTTATTGTAAATGGAATTGATTTGGTGATTTCCTCTGGGAAGTTCTCTGTGTTGGTGTATAGGAATCCAACTGATTTTTGTATGTTTATCTTGTATCCTGAAACTTTGCTGAAATCTTCTATTAGTTCCAGTAGTTTTCTCATGGATTCTTTGGGGGTTTTTCTGTGTATATGATCATAGCATCTGCAAATAGAGATACTTTGACTTCTTCCCTACCAATCTGGATGCCCTTTATTTCTTTTTCTAGCCTAATTGCTCTGGTTAGGACTTCCAGCACAATGTTGAATAAGAGTGATGATAAGGGCATCCTCGTCTGGCTCCCATTCTGAAGGGGAATGCTTTCAAAGTGTCTCCATTTAGCATGATGTTGGCTATTGGCTTTGTATAAATGCCCTTAATTATGTTGAGGAATTTCCCTTCTATTACTATTTTGCTGAGATTTTTTACCATGAATGCATGTTGGACTTTGTCAAATGCCTTTTCTGCATCGATTGATAAGATCATTTGGTACTTGTCCTTTGTTTTATTAACGTGATATATTACATCGATTGTTTTCCTAATGTTGAACCATCCTTACATACCTGGTATAAATCCCACTTGATCATGGTGAATTATTTTTTTCGATACGTTGCTGAATTCTATTAGCTAGAATTTTGTTGAGGATTTTTGTGTCAATGTTCGTGAGGGATATTGGTCTGTAATTTTCTTTTTTTGTGGTGTTTTACCTGGTTTTGGTATCAGGGTTATGCTGGCTTCATAGAATGAGTTTGGGAATATTCCATCCTTTTCTATGCTCTGAAATACATTTACTAGTAGTGGTGCTATCCCTTCTCTGAAAGTTTCATTTAATTCTGCTCTAATTCTTATTCTTTTCTTTTTTCTGGCTCCTGAGGGCTTCTTTTGCTGCTCTCTTTCTACTTGTTCCAGTTTTAGGGTTAATGTTTTGATTGCGGCCCCTTCTTCTTTTTGATGTGTGGATTTATTGCTATAGACTGACCTCTGAGCACTGTTTTTGCTGTGTCCCAAAGGTTCTGGTAGGATGTATTTTCATTCTCGTTTGATTCTATGAATTTCTTTATTCCATCCTTAATTTCTTTTAGAACCCAGTAGTTTTTGAGCAAGGTGTTGTTCATCTTCCATGTATTTGATTTTTTTCCTTGCTTTTTCTGTTATTGACTTCTACTTTTATAGATTTATGTCAGAAAAGTTGCTTTGTAATATTTTGATGTTTTGGATTCTGTTAAGGCTTGCTTTATGTCCTAATATGTGGCCTATTCTGGAGAATGTTCCATGTGCATTGGAAAAGAAAGTATACTTGGCTGCTGTTGGGTGGAGTGTTTGGTGTATGTCCATGAGATCAAGTTGGTTGATTGTAGCATTTAGCTCTTCCATGTCTTTGTTGAGCTTCTTTCTAGGTGTTTTGTCCTTCACCAAAAGTGGTGTGTTGAATTCTCCTACTATTATTGTGGAGCTGTCTATCTCTCTTTTCAGTGCTGTTAGAGTTTGTTGTATGTGTTTTGAAGCCCTGTTGTTGGGTGCCTAAATAATTCTTATGGATATGTCCTCCTGGTGTATTGACCCTTTAATCATTACGTAGTGTCCTTCCTCATCCTTTGCGGTGGATTTTACTTTAAAGTCTATTTTGTCAGAGATTAATATCACCACCCCTGCTCTTTTTTGATTGTTATTTGCTTGATGTATTTTTTTTCCATCCTTTGAGTTTTAGTTTGTTTGTGTCTTTAAGTCTAAGGTGTGTCTCTTGTAGGCAACATATAGATGTGATCCATGAGTTTTTCAATGGCTGATTTTCAGTAGATTTCCAGGACTTTCTTCCTTGTCTGGCTTAGTTTGAAAGCTCTGCTGAAACCTGTTCAGCATCATAACAATATGCAAGCCTCCACTGACAGACCGGTGGTGGCTTTGCATGAGGTGCATTGGCCAGGAATCGAATCCAGGTCTCCTGCATGGAAGGCAAGAGTTCTATCACTGAACCACCAGTGCCTCAAGGACACTAATAGCTGAAGGAAGATAAATCTGCATGGATGAGTCAGCTTCTGCATTGTACATCCAGCTTCTTCCTTGGTTTTCATCTCACTGCCTAAATAGGCCTGTATGTCCCGCAGTGTTACTGAACATTTTTATAAAAAGTCCACAAGGTTTTGCTTGTTTTAATTAAAAAGCATTTGGAAATATTTAATCAAATATCAATTAAATAGTGCACCAAAATGCCTCAGCTTTTAAAGCTAGGAATGCGTTCTAGTTAGTGAAAACAAAGCTTGCAGACAGGAAGGTATTAAAATGTATCCCTACAAACACAAAGAAGAAACTAAAACATACAATACAAGTGCTAAGGGGGCATATAGTTTCATGTTTAAACTTCTAACTGCGCTTTGGAATATTTCACCTTGTGGGAAGAGTGTTTTGATGGGGCCCATATTTTTAACTGGATATATGTAAATTCAGTGCCACAGCAGAACTGTATTGAAATTCTTATGAATTTTCAGCATGTAGTCTTGGTAAAACTTTCAAAAGAAGCATAGAGACAAAGAGAAGTACCCTGGGAACTGAAGACAAGGCTAGTATATGGGAAATATTTACACTTTTCACTATAAAATATTTTAGAATTGAGAGCATCCTCCATTTAGAAGATTTTGGTCTCCGGTTAACTGATGCTACAGTACTTAGAAACATGGTATTTTCTCTATTAAAATATTATAATCTACAGAAAAGAGTCAATTAAAGTTTCCAACTTCAAATTTATTAACCATAAAATTCAATTTGGAAAATTAAAACTAATATGACAATATTGTTTATGTTTATATTTTTTCAAAAGAAACAAACAGAAACCTAAAACAACAATTAAAATATAAAATAATGTCAGTGACCTGGTGACAAGAAAATGATTGAAGCCAGTGAATATATATTAAGAGAACCCATCTTATTTTTAGTGTTCAGATCATCAACTTAAGGGGACAGTGGTGGGTCAGTGGTAGATCCTCACCTGCCATGTGGAAGACCCAAGATCTATTTCTGGTCAATGAACCTCAGGTGCAGCTACCACCCATCTGTCAGTGGAAGCTTGTGTGTTACTGTGATGCTGAACAGGTTTCAACAGGGCTTCCAGACTAAGACTAGAAAGAAAGGCCTGGAGATCTTCTTTTGAAGACCACAATGGTCCAGTCCACAAGTGATCATGGGGATGACGAAGGACCGGGCAGTGTTTCATTCTGTTGGGCATGGGGCCACCATGAATCAGCGTTGTTTCAACAGCAGCTGTGTTGCCATGAATCCCTTTATGCGGCCTTTTGCCATGGTTCTTTGAAAAAAACAGCTTGGCAGATTGTTTACCCTAAGCCCTGAGGAATTACCTTTGCCCTAGTTCTTTGGAGAAGCAACTTGGCAGGGGAGGCTCCCAGGTCATTCTCTACCCCAGAGAGTTTGTTAAAGGAGATACTCCGGGTTGATTGACATTTCTGGGTAGGCTATAAGCAACTTCATGGTTTGATACTTTTTGTCTGGCCCTGGGCTGCAGTCTGCCCTGTGATTGGTCTACTTTATGCACCTTTCAGGGATTGGTCTATTTGCTATGCAAATAGTGGCTTGAAAATCCACCCAACAGAACTGAGTGATTTGAGGACATTGGTTGGTTTGTGATCCTGCTGGGAGGGCCATGCCTTGAAATTGACAAAAAACAAAAAATCAAACCCATCAAGTCGATTTCGACTCATGTCAACAAGGAATCTATTTATATAAACAGCCAACCCCACAGAAGTTTTTAGAAGCAAAGAGAGAAGAGAGAAGAAGCAGAGAGAGAGGAGGCGAGGAACTTACTGAAAAAACTGTAACGCGAGTCACGGGCTGTAACACTGAAGGTGTCAAGAGGCCTGGAAGGGCCCTGCAGCAGAGCCGGTGGCAGTAGGCCCCGAAGAGTCCCTGTGGGAGAGTCGGCAGTGACGACAGAAAGCTGCCACTAGGAAAGCAGCCAAGAGAGCTGAACAAGCTGCTACACTGGCTGTGAGCTGGGTCAGTGGCAGTGGAGAGGCTGAAGGCAGCGTGGGGGCCGAGACGGTCGGCCTTTGGCGGTGGCAGGTGCCCTGGCTGTGCTGACAGCTTTATCCCTAAGCCCAAGGAGGGGCCAGGCCTGAGGGCCAAGAGGGGGCAAGAGAGGCATATATGGCAGAGAGGGGTGTGCATGGCCGAGAGGAGGTATCCATGGCTGAGAGAAGGGCCTGCCTGTTTGCATGGCTGAAAGACTGAGAGCTGCCTTGCACTGAAGAAGGGGATGTGCTCTCCACCTCAGGAGCCTTGCAGACCTTCCCTATATGCTTCCTGTTCCTGACCCCAAGTTGTTCCTGTTACTTCCCCAATAAACCGTATGCTGTGAGTATGGTCTGTGAGTTCTGAGTGGCCATGCAACAAATTATGGAACCCAGCAGTGGATAGTGCCGTGGGGTGAACGGCTAGTGTCAGAAATGGTGAAGAAGTTGGAGTGTGGAGGTATGCCTGACATCCACTGTCTTAGCCATCTACTGCTGCTGTAACAGAAATACCACAAGTGGATGGCTTTAACAAAGAGAAGTTGATTCTCTCATAGTCCAGTAGGCTACAAGTCCAAATTCAGCATGTCAGCTCCAGGAGAAGGCTTTCTGCCTCTGCCGGCTCTGGAGGAAGGTCCCTGTGATACATCAGTCTTCCCTTGGTCTGGGAGCATCTCAGCACAGGAACCTCAGGTCCAAAGGATGCTCTCTGCTCCCGGAACTGATTTCTTGGTGATATGAGGTTCCCATGTGTCTCTGCTCACTTCTCTCTTTTATATCTCAAAAGAGATTGGATTAAGACACTATCTAATCTTGTAAACCTCATCAGCATAACCTCATCACAGTGATAGAATTTACAACACATAAGGAGATCACATATAACCTCATCATAGTGATAAAGTTTACAACACATAAGGAAATCACATCAGATTACACAATCAAACAGTACTGCAAATCATGACCCAGCCAAGTTGACAGGTATTTTTTGGGGACACAATTCAATCCATGACATCCACCTCATAGGAACCACCTTTGTGCTGATCCTGGTATCTATTCCCTGTTATTTCAGACAATTCATTGCACTGTATCACAGCGGCTAACAACAAACAATAGTCAACATAAACGTTTTGTTTTAAATTTTGCTTTAATTTTCATGAAAATATGTTATGTTTGACGGAATATTTTTGAAAATAGTTATGAAATAGAATTATTTCATAGTTATACCAGTGTAATTGAATTGTGTCAGTTAATAAATTATCTAAAATCTATTACTCTTTTTATGTACACCTTCACTTGTAAAATTATCCTGGTTTGGACGATAAATTGTATGGCCACCCTAGCTCAAAGTAGTTCCCAGCCATGTCCCTATAAATTTTGTCTCAATTTCTTAAGCAATATTAAGAAACCAGGTTTATTCTTTAAAAATGTGGTTATTCTGGCCCTAGAAAAATATTAGGAAATTGTGAATTATCATCCACTGGCAATAACTGCTGGTTTAATTAATTTTCAAACTTCTTATGTAAGATCTATGATCCAATATATTTTCTAAGCGGAAATTGAAGAAACAAGTAGAATTTTCCTAATTTCCCATTTTTAACCTTAAACATACTTTGTATATTTTTCTATTTTTGTCATTTTCTTAGCTATATGCAGGGAACTTTTAATAGAGTTTCTCATTTAAACTCACTTTTTAAAATTTATTCTGATAAAATCTTCCATTTTTCTTTTACAAAATTAATTATAATTTTATTTAAATACATTATGTTTTAAATCTGTATCTACTCTAGACCATAAGCTCTAAGGTGATGTGTGTGAGGGGGATGAGGGGGGACCATGCCCACCTGGTGATGAAATGCTTGGCAAGACTTGGGCTAGGCTGAATTCTCAAGATTGTTATCTAGGAAAGAAACCCCTCAGTGTTTTTAAGTGATAATAGGAACACTGACCAGACAAAAGCATGGGGAGCCTCCTTCTTCCCTAGCATTTTCATCACTTCCAGTTAGGCACCACTGTGTGCCTGAAGAGTCTGACATAAGCTAATAGAGTCCTGAGTCCATCAGGCTGGAAAAGTGTGGCTTAATGACTGAATGCAGAACTGTATTCCAGAAGATAAGGATTGCATTCTCGGGTTTGTTATTAATTTTCTCAGTGGCCCTGAGCAATGCACTAAGCATTTCCATGTACAACTTTATCCTTCAGCAAAATGCTGACTTGGCTTCTTAAGGAAATAAAATATTGTAATCCATTTCAGACTCTTAAAAATGATATTGAAGTGCACAGCAATTACTTCCTTATGATGTAATATTGATTGAAATCCAGCTATCTTATTGACCCAACAACATATTAATTATTGATGGAAACTGTCTGCGTGGGATTCTAATTCAATTAAATATTATTGTCATCATCCGCATGTAAAGCTGCCTTTATCACCAGGACTGGTCACTGCCGGGCGGTTGGAGTGTCTGCCCCACTGTTGCTCTGTGGATGGGTTGCTTCGTAGCTAAAAACAAACCGGGGACTAGAGAGTTTGAGTAGATTTCTCCTAGGTTGCGACATGCAAAGTAAAACTTTCAAACTATTAAAGTGGCTTTTCCAAATACATCAAGGAAATCCCTCAGCAAGAAAACAGGCCTTCTGCTTCCTCAAGTGTCCACACATTTCTTCTGGATTTGAGAGAGTACCATCATATAGCAAATCACACTGTATGCCAAGTAGCTTCAAGTTGGATGAATTGGACCGCCTGATTCTCTTTGTATTGTCTTATGTATCCAACTTTATTAACAGGAATTACAATGCTGGGGAATTATATCTATGACATAAGACAGCAAGAAAATCCAATGATTTTCTTGGCATATAAACTCATTTATGGTAATACAGATATTCTTCCAGATGAATTCTCTTGTGCACCATTGCAACTGATTATTTTGCTGAACTATGAAGAAGCAAGTGGTAAAAACAAAATCAGTGATGCACTGGGTGTTGTTCCAAAGAGGAACATGGACAAGCTTGGAAGTCTGGGGGTGATTCGAAATTGCAATTAGGGATAATCCAAAATTGTGTTTTGGTGTGTGTGTGTGTGTGTGATGTTAATATTTTTTTAATGTAAAAACTCTTGGCATTTAAAAAAATAAGTTTTTTTTTTTTTAAATTTTGGAATAATTTCAGACTTACAAAAAAATTGCAAAGATGGTACAAAGTTTCCATATACCCTTTACCCAGTTTTCCTTAATGTTAACACCTTATGTAAAGATTGTACATTTGCCCATACTAAAAATATAACATTGGTGCATTTCAATCAAACTCCAAACTTTACTAGGATTTCATTGGTTTTCCTCCAATCTCCCTTTTCTATACCAAAATTTAATCCAGAAAACCACATTACATTTAGTTGTTGTTTGTTGCTGTCAAGTTGATTCCAACTCGTGGCAACCACATGTACAGCAAAATGAAACATTGCCCTGTCTTGCACCATCTTCATGATTGCTGAGTTTATTGTTACCGCTATTGTGTCAATCCATCTTATTGAGAGTTTTCCCTGCAATGACCATATTTGTCTTAGAAGAAGTACAGCCAGAATGCTCCTTAGAAGCAAGGATGGCGAGAGTTCGTTTCACACACTTTGGACAGTTTATAAAGGGGGACCAATCTCTGGAGAAGGACATCATGCTTGGTAGAGTACAGGGTCAGTGAAAAAGAGAAAGACCCTCAACAAGATGGATTGTCACAATGGCTACAACAATGGGCTCAAGCATAGACACGATTGGAAGGATGGTGCAGGACTGGGCAGTTGCACACAGGGTCTCTATGAGTCGAAACTGACTTAACGGCACCTAACAACAACAGCAACCGCTTACCAAACATGATGTACTGTTCTAGCAATTGGTCTTTGTTAATGATACATCCAAAGTAAGCAAGCCAAAGTCTCACTACCCTTGCTTCTGAGGAGTATTCCAGTAGTATTTATTCTAAGACAGATTTGTTCATTCTTCTGGCAGACCACAGTATGCTCAATATTCTTCTCCAACACTATAGTTCAAATTCATCAATTCTTTTGCCATCCACAGACGTGCCAATTTACATTCTTATTAGCAATGTACGAGAGACTGGCTCATTTAGGAGAAAAATGTTTTGATCTTTTATAGCAAAGTTTCTGCCACCCACCACTTCTAGTAGATTGCAGTAAACTCAGTAGTGACAACTTTCAGCCACCTTGGTTTGTGGAGGGATGCTGAGAGGCAAAATGGAGGCATTCCTTTGTGCCAGTTCCGAATTTTCAAATATGCCACTATGAGGCATTACTGCCCTCCCAGTGGAAACTTCCCTGAGTTTTTGCCATTTCCACTGGTAACACTGGAACCACATCATCACTGTTTTAGTATGGGTGGAAGAGAGAAACATGGCAGAAGAAGACTTGCTCTGGGAGTAATCGTTTGTGAGTTATGTTACAACCTTCATGGTATCTTCTCAAGAGTCTCTCTTTTTCTCTCTTATTATCTTTATCGGCACATTAATAATTCATTCCTAAATAAATCTGATGTAAGTTAAAGAAAAAGTTTAAAAAAGGAGGGCCAAGGTAAAATAAGAAAAAGTTTTTTAAAGACTAGACCATGATATCGATTAATGTTGTTATTGTGTGCCCTCAAATTGGTTCTGACTTATAGCGACCCTGTGTACAACAGAACAAAACAATGCTTGGTCCTGCACCATCCTCACGATCCTTGTTATGTTTGAGCCCATTGTTGCAGCCACTTTGTCAATCCATTTCATTGAGGCTCTTCCTCTTTTTCAATGACCGTTCACTTTACCAAGCATGATGGTCTTCTCCAGGGACTCGTCCCTCCTGATAACGTGTCCAAGCTACATGAGATGAAGCCTTTCCATCCTTGCATCTAACTAGGATTGTGGTTGTACTTCTTCCAAGATGGATTTGTTTGTTCTTCTGGCAGTCCATGGTACATTCAAAACCATAATTTAAAGGCATCAATTCTTCTTCGGTCTTCCTTACAACATTGTCCAGCTTTTGCATGCATATGAGGCAAATGAAAATACCATGGACCGAGTCAAGAGCACCTTAGTCCTCAAAGTGACATCTTTGCTTTTAAACACTTTAAAAAGGTCTTTTGTAGCAGATTTGTCCAATGCAATATGTCATCTGATTTCTTGACTGCTGTTTCCATGTGTGTTGATTGTGGATCCAAGTAAAAGGAGATCCTTGAAAACTTCAATATTTTCTCCGTTTATCATGATGTTGCTTACTGGACTAGTTGTGAGGATTTTTGTTTTCTTTATGTTGTTGTAATCCATGCAGAAGTCTGTGGTCTTTGCTCTTCATCAATAAGTGCTTCAAGTCCTCTTCATTTTCAGCAAGCAAGGTTGTGTCATCTGCATATAGCAGGTTGTTAATATGTCTTCCTCCAATCATGATGCGACTGTCTTCTTCATATAGTCCAGCTCTCAGATTATTTGCTCAGGATACAGATTGAGTAAGTATTGTGAAAAGCTGCAACCCTGACTGACGCCTTCCCTGATTTTAAACCACCCAGTATCCCCTTGTTCTGTTCAAATGAATGCCTCTTGGTATATGTACGGGTTTGGCATGAGCAAAATTATGTGTTCTGGAATTCTCATTCTTCACAATGTTATCCATAATTTATTATGATTCACACAGTCAGATATGTTGGCATAGTCAATAAAACACAGGTAAACACCTTTCTGGTATTCTCTGCTTTCAACCAAGATACATCTGACATCAGCAATGATATCCTTGGTTCCATGTCCTCTTCTGAATCTAGCTTGGACTTCTGTCAGTTCTCCTGTCAATGTACTGTTGCAATCATTTTTTAACTATCTTCAGCAAAATTTTACTTACATGTGGTATTAATCATGTTGTTTGATAATTTCCACATTCTCTTGGATCACCTTTCTTTGGAATGGGCACAAATATGAATCTCTTTCAGTTGGTTGACCAGGAAGCTGTCATCTAAATTTTTTGACATAGAACAGTGAGCACCTCCAGTTCTGTATCTGTTTGTTGAAACATCTCAATTCGTATTCTGCCAATTTCTGGAGACTTGTTTTTTCACCATTCCCTTCAGTGCAATTTGAACTTCTTCTGTCAGTAACTTTAGTTCTTGATCATATGCTCCCTCTTGAAATGGTTGACCATCCATCAATTCTTTTTGGTACAGTGACTCTGTGTATTCTTTCCATCGTCTTTTGATGCTTCCTGCATCATTCAATATTTTCTCTGTAGAATCCTTCAATATTGCAACTTGAGGCTTGAATTTATTCTTCAGTTCTTTCAGCTTGAGAAATGTCAAGCATGTTCTTCTCTTTTGGTTTTCTAACTCCTGGTCTTTGCACATTTCATTATAATACTTTACTTTGTCTTCTCAATATACCCTTTGAAATCTTTTGTTCAGTTCTTTTACTTCATCATTTCTTCTGTTCTCTTTAGCTATTCTATGTTCAAGAGCAACTTTCATAGTCTCTTCTGACATCCATTTTGGTCTTTTCTTTCTTTCCTGTCTTTTTAATGACTTTTTGCTTTCTTCATGTATGATGTCCTCCCACAACTGTTTTGGTCTTCAGTCATTAGTGTTCAATGTGTCAAATCTATTCTTGAGATGGTCTCTGAATTCAGGTGGGATGTGCTCAAGGTCGTATTTTGGCTTGTGGAGTTGCTCTAATTTTCTTCAACTTCAGCTTGAACTTGCATATGAGAAATTGATGGTCTGTTCCAAAGTCGGCCCCTGGCCTTGCTCTGACTGATGATATTGAGCTTTTTCTTTGTGTGTTTCCACAGATATTGTCGATTTGATTCCTTGGTATTCAATCTGGTGAGGTCCACATGTATAGCAGCCACTTATGTTGTTGAAAAAAGGCATTTGCAATGAATATATCCTTGTCTTGCAAAATTCTGTCATGAGATCTCTGGTGTCATTTTATCACCATGGCCATATTTTCCAATTATCCTTGTTTCTAGCTTTTGCGTTCCAATCAACAATAGTTATCAGTACATCCTGGCAGCATGTTTGATCAATTTTAGACTGTAGAAGTTGGTAAAAATATTCAAGTTCTTCATCTTTAGGATTAGTTGTTGATGGGTGTGTTTGAATAATAGTCATATTAACTAGTTTTTCCTGTAGGCATGTGGATATTATCCTATCACTGACTGTGTTGTACTCCAGGATAGATATTGAAATGTTCTTTTTGACGAATGAGATGTCATTTCTCTTCAATTTGTCATTCCTTGCATAATAGAACCATATGATTGTTAGATTCAAAATGGCCAGTACCCGTCCATTTCATCTCACTAATGCCTAGGATATCAATCTTTACGTGTTTCATTTCATTTTTTACTACTTCCAATTTTCCTAGATTCATGCTTCATGCATTCCATGTTCTAGTTATTAATGGATGTTTGCACCTCTTTCTTCTCATTTTGAGTCATTTACATCAGCAAATGAAGGTCTTTACTCCATCCACGTCTTTAAGGGGGACTGTACTTTGAGGACACAGCTCTTCCCCATTTGTATATTGAGAGTCTTCCGACCTGAAGAACTCATCTTCATGCTCTATATCAGTGTTCTGCTGCTATTCATAAGGTTTTCAAAGCCCAATTTTTTCAGAAGTAGACCACCAGGTCCTCCTTCCTAGTCTGTCTTAGTCTGGAAGCTCCACTGAAACCTGTCCACCATGGGTGAAAAGTGCTGGTGTTTGAAATACCGGTGGCATACCTTCCAGCATCACAGCAACACACAAGCTACCACAATACAGCAAACTGACAGATGAGTGGTGGACTGACAGACTTACTGTTACCTTAGCTTGCAATGGCCTGGGCAACCTCTTTGGAAAGTCAAGAACCCAGGGAATGGCAGGTGCCCATTTTCCATGGTGGACATGCCCAGATATTGACAAACATTCAGAATCTCTAAAAATCATTATCCTATCAGAACTCAGTAGCTGATCCTTCAAGCAACTGCCCTTCCCCACCTTGACATTTGTGGTGCTGTTAAATTATACATTTTGATTAAGCCTCAAAATTAAGTTAGCCTTTGCATTAGTCAGTTTTTTCTGTGTACGAATATGTTCAACCTTTCAGTGCTTTGCACAGGCTGGTGCTCACAGTTCTTTGTGTCAGCTGCATTTGAACTAATCTAGGCTGAGGTCAGGTTGGTCTTGCACTCCAGGCTTCAGGGAAGTTTTCAGTCTGCTCCTCGTGTGTTCATTCTGGATTATAATCTGCAGTGGCCGGGCGTCTTGGGCATGCTTTTCCCAAAGTGAATCACAGACAAGCAGGAAGGCAAGCAAAACATCACAAGCACATTTGAAGCTCTGTTATAGGCTTTCCATCCACTCTTAATTCTTTAGATGATGATCATTATAATTTTAAATAATCATAAAATAAACTTATATTCCATGCTTACATATTTATATATTCTTTTATATGGACGTGCCAATTGTCTTCCTATAACTTGGACCATTTCTCATACTGGATAGGAAGGAGAAAGAGAAAAAGAGAATGTGTGTGTGTGCACATGTGGGTGTGCGCTATCTCTATGAAGTTAAGAGCATTTCAAATGTCTCCCCAGTGTGCTTGAATACACACACCAAATAAATTGTGAATTACACTTATGATTAACTCTTATCTTTCTCAAATTAAGAATTTAACACAGTGGTAAACAAATATCATAGTCTAATAAGAGTGTCAGGTCTAGGTTATAAAAACTAGAATTTCCCTGCTTAATGAAATAAATACATTAAAATTCTAGGTTTAGGCGATTTTAACTTACAAATTTACAGTTTTAACTCTCGCGCATTATCTGTTTTTGTTTTGTTTTGTTTCTCCCTTCTTTTCCTGAGCCTCACGAGGTGTTCTGCAATAATTTGGGATTGCTGTTACCTCATAGACGTGGCTGTTGAGAATGGCACCCCTGCAAGCCAGCACTGGTCTCAGAGTGAAGAGAACCCATCCATTCAGCATGAGATCACCTGGATCCTTTTCCTGCTTTGTGCCACCACATGCTTCAGGGCTGGGGCTGACTGGTGGAATTGGACAGCCATGCTTCTAGAGAAAGTCGCCCTGCTCATGGGTCCCACCTGCCCTTCACGAGGCAGTTGCCTCCTTGGTGTGAGTCCAGGGCTCCTGCTGACGTATTGTCTTCTCCAAATTTTCTATTTCTTTATACCCTGGGTCCCTTATTGTTTCAACCCTGTAATTTTATAATTCATGGAAGGTCATTGCCGTGTGAACTGTTTGTCCACTTGGGGTGGGAACCAGCAAGTTTCAATGACTCTTACTGTAGTGGGTGTGTCTCCCAGCCTGCCTCATGTTTAACCAGACCCAACCTGGAGAACAACCAGATGACTGAAATGGAGGGTTTGCAGACAGCACGGGGGCGAAAGAATGGTGAACGCAAAAGAAACAGGACACAATTTTCTCTGTGATATCTTGCCTAAAGCTAGCTCTTGACAATTTCTAATGTTGTGGGAGGAAAAAAGACGAAATCTGCTCATAAATTATCCAGAAGTCAATCTTCTGATCTTCTGATGAGCTTCAGAAAGGAGTTGGTCTTCCTTCTCGGCTACGGAAAGAGTGACTGTGTTTGGTCACAGCTATTCACTTTGCAGACACTTCTAAAGTCTAAAGGAGCAGGGATGTGGGCAGTGGCAGCCCTTTGATGTGGCATCTGGCAATTTGAGTCTGAAGCTTCTCATTCTGTTTGCTCACCCAGCACCCGCAAACAGGGCTGTGAATCACAGTCAACCAAGGTTACTTTTCATTAATATGGATTTAGAGGCGACTGGGAAAATGCCCCTCTCTTTCCTATCTATTGCCCCCTGATGCTACTAGCGCCAAGACTTGATAAAATTATTGATGAGCAAATTTGGTAGAGAGAATATTAACAGCTATTGATTGAACTGACATTAGAATGGGAAGAATAGAAATCCAATGGCAATTATGGGCTGTGCTAATGTTACTACTCCAAAAGGAAATAAGCAATGGATTAAATAAGGGATTTTAATCTAAGGAGATGCAAAGGACCTATCCCAAAATGCAGAATTACCAATACCAATAATAATAATATAATTTAAAAGATCCTTAAACTGAGAATATGCGAATTTGGACAGAAAGTGGCAATGATTTCATAGTAAATTGTTTCCATGTAAAAGTGATTTCAAAGACTGCAGATAGCATCTGACATGAGAGATAAAAGGGAGTCACTGTGTAGGTTTAAAATACGACTTCATGCATTTCTGTTGCTTTATTTACATCCCATGCAGTAGGTGTAGGAAAACACCCATCACGTCTTGAGAGAATTGCAGCGGAATTTGGTAATAAAGGGGCTTGGTTTCACTGAATCTCTTGAAGCTATTTAGAGACACTTTTCACTGTAGTATTGTCAGAAGTCACTTATGATCCAGGTAAATCAGAAGAACGAAGACCTCCCCCGGAACCCTTCACAGGATGACTAGTTTCAAGTATGCACAAAGTGTGAAATTATAAAAAAAATCAGAGATTGTAATTAATTCTATCGATTGGCAACATGGAGAGCGCCATTTCCAGTGTGTGCCCCATTTAGTGATGGCCACTCACCACGAGGCCTTTCTTCAAGTGTCATCGTACCGGCTCCTCTTGGAAATCAGGCTGAGATTGACCCAGGCTGTAGTAGGATTTGCCTTCATTTTAGCTCTGGTAGAAATGTGCCTGAAGGCCAGCAGATCTTCAAGTATTAATTATCTGTTGGTTTCAGATCAACTGAATTGTATAGGGATTGATAGAAAGTGCAATAAAATGAGACAACAAGAACCGCAAGCACTTTCCTGACCAAGTTTAAAAACAAGTGCCTTGTTAGCTCAATGGGTCAGGGCCTGGGGCTAACAGAGCTCTGAAATTTGGATCCCATATGGGTCAATTAACTTCTCAGAGATGCAAATTCTGAGGCATCCCCCACAAGGCACCACAACTTCAGGCAGTCCTCAGACATGCCTGCTCAGAGCATTGGGTTAGTGAGAGCTAATCCATCACTGTTTCCTTAATGAGAAACCAAGGTGTGAGCCCGATGTATTGGTAACATCATACTCTTCTGTTGAAAATTTGCTTAGACCTTTTGCAATGGAAACTTGTCTATAAGATGGACAGCACATACCCCATCTTTCTCTTTTTCTCTGTTTCTGAGTTTCAATGAAAGCATGGGAAAAAGTGGTGTTCTTTCTGGAAACTCCCAGTTCTAGGTCAGATACAGAGATCTAGCTATGTGTTGTTGAGTGCTGTTGACTTGATTCTGACTCAGAGCGACCCTATAGGACAGAGTTAGAACTGCCCTCATAGGGCTGCCAAGGCTGTAATCTTTACGGGAGAAGATTGCCAGATCTTTTTTCCCAAGGGGGCCCTGGTAGGTTAGAACCACCCACCTTCTGGTTAGCAGCCAAGCTAATCATCTCATCATCTTGCCACCAGGGCTCCTTTAGCTATATAGGCAGTGGTGATGAAGTTTTTTTTTTTTTTTTTTTTTTTTAAAGATGCATAAATATCGCTTATTTCTCTTATGCCATGGAACAACAAGAGATTGTTAACAGTTATCCTTTGTAATCTGGTAATATGAATGTTGTTATTAGTTGCCATGGAGTCCATCCTGACTCATGACAACCCCATGTGTGCAGAGTAGAACTGCTCCATAGTGTTTTCAAGACTGGGACATTTTGGAAGCAGATCGCCAGGCCTGTCTTCAAGCCACCTCTGTGTGGGTTCAAACTACCAACCTTTCAGCTAGTAGTCTAGCCTTAACCATCTGCGCCAGCCAGGGACTCCAATCTGAATGTTATCTTCCTGAAAATAAGGAGTATTGTGAAGAAAAAGTCACGGGCCTCTTATCTCTAGGATGGCCTCATCTCCGATCCTTCCTGGACTTCACTTCAGTCTCACGGGTGGCCACTTTCTGTCTGGCAGCATCTAGTGACAGCAGTTGAGGGTATGGTGCATCTCATCCTGAGGGATGGCCAACACAGCCTCTCCCCCGGACGGCACCTTCACTCTATCACCACCCTGTGTTGTTAAGTGCTGTTGCGTCAGCTCCGACTCAGTGTGACCGGTGTATCACAGAAGGAAACGCTGCCTGGTTCTGCAGCATCCTCGTGATTCTCAGTATGTTTGAGTTCATTGTTGCAGCTGTTGTACCAGTCCAGCTCATGGAGGGTTTCCTTCGTTTTTGCTGACCCTCTGCTTTACCAAACATGATGTCCTTCTCTAGGGATTGGTCTTCCCTGATGACAAGTCCAAAGTAAGCAAGACAAAGTTTTACCATCCTGAATTCTAAGGAGATTTCTGGTTGTATTCTGCCCATATACTGGTCCTTGGACTTCACCGAGGTCTCAGACCCTTGGCCCCTCTGACTTTCTCCATCAGCCCTTGCTGACTCCACTTCCTTCCTGACCCATCTGGGGCCCCAGACCTTCAGCCACTCTACAGTCTGCATCCTGAAGACCCTTGGCCCACATCCTTTAGAGATGCCTGCTTGAACAGATCCCAGTTCTGGAGGAAAGCCCTTCTCCTTCAGCACTTGGACGACTGAGTAGTCTGTGAGAAAACCCACACTTTGGCATGTTGGTCTATGGGGCCTTCACCACCAAGGTACATTCTTGTTATATGTAACTCACAAGCCCTCTCTCCTCTTCTTCACAGTGAATCGATTTCAAAATGCCTCCAATCTCTTCAAATCCTACATGCCTCTGTTCCTCTCACTCTCAGTACAGATACAAAAGAGAAACTGTCAGAAGTGAACACTCCCAGTGGCCTACCTGTGTCCTCCCTCCTGTAAAGTTAAGACACATGTGTTTCCTTCCCTCCAAAGATGATCTCACCTTCAGACTCTAGGTCTCAAAACTTCCTATCTGTAAAGAATGTAGATGGTTCTCACTTTATTTTCAGAAACATTTCTGTGATAAAAATAATTTACTGTTAAAATGTCTAATAAGTTTACTAGAATAAGTGATTAGCCCTTGCACAGCAGGATCAAGGAGTCATACTGTTCAAAGATTTTTGTGTATGTGCTGAACAGCCTCCAGATAATGTGGATCTGTTTCCTTCACTCCAGCCATGTGTAAGTGTGCCTGTTTCTCTGCCCACTCATTCCTTCAGTCCGGGCATTAAAATTTATAAAGAAAAATTTTGTATACTCAATAAGGAGAAAATGATATTTTATTGTATTAAATTTTTCACAGTTTACTAGGGAGGTTGAACATTTTTTCCAAATGCTATTGACTATAATTGTATTTTTCTCTTTTGTTATTGCCTCTTTTTATCATTATTCCTTTTATAGAACTTTTTTTTAAATAAATTGATATTGATTAGAGATTTTTAAGCAGGTTACGAAAAGTTAAAATAGTGAAAATTACTTTGTACTTACTGTCTTCTAGAAATTAAGCTTAGCAGTTTGTAAAGGAATTAAAAAAACAATTGAGGTACCTAATAAAAACTTAAATGGCCAGTTTGAGGATTGGGTACCATTTCTCGTTTGCTGGTTTCGTTTTCACCCTAGTGGCAGCCATCTTTCATACTGTTTCTAAGAAAGGAATGTTGGGTAATGATGACGTAACTACACTGCGACTCCCCCCCCACCCCGTCACATACCTGTGTAATTGCCATACTGTAACCAATCTAAGAAAGGGATGTATACTCTTTAAGCCAATAGCCTTGCAGAGCGTTGGCACAGAAAGTCCTCCTTACAAGCTCAACTACTAGAATCCATCCATCGAGTTCTACCACCGGAAGCCCTGCCTTAAAATGAACTACCAATGGAGTAATGTCTTTTGGTGATCTAAGCCTGTAAATACCTATCAAGTAATGTGTTTCATATCCATTGTTTTCCCTCCTATAAAATGTCACTGCTGAGTTGCCATTTTGAATTACTGGATTCCACCGCAGGGAGTTTAGTCTTTTCCCAGCTCAGCTGTCTCTTCTTTCAGTAAATCTCTCAATTTTACATTATTCAGAGTATAGATGATTACTCTAAGACAGCGGTTTTCTTTTATTATCTTATTTAATCTATATAAAAGGTACATTTTTATCACTGTTTTGCAATTGAAGAAACTCAAAGGTTACACAGTAATATCTGACAAAACTGAAATTTTAACTCTAGCAGGTAGGAATTGTTATATATATATGCACACATATACATATATATACATATAATTGTTCTATATGTGTGTGTATGTGTGTGTGTGTATATATATATATATACTTATATTTCCCCCATATTCATCATTACTTGCTTGCTCTTACAAGTTAATTTATAATGAATCTGTACTGTTCTATGAGTGAGCAAGGTCAATTCTAACAATGGTATTGTGATGGTTAATGTTATGTGTCAACTTGACTAAGCTGCTTCTCAGTGACTGGGCAGATAGTGGACTGGTTACTTTTCCATAATGTAATATAACATAATTACCTTCTGTCATGGATTGAATTGTGTCCCCCAAAGATATCTGTATATCTGTCAGTTTGGCTAGTCCGTGATTCCCACTATTGTGTGATTGTCTACTATTTTGTAATCTCATGTGATTTTCCTGTGTGTTGTAAATCTTACCTCTATGATGTTAATGAGGTGGGATTAGTGGTGGTTATGTTAATGAGGCAGGACTCACTCTACAACACTAGGTTGTGTCTTAAGTCAATCTCTTTTGAGATATAAAAGAGAGAAGCAAGCAGAGAGACAGGGGGACCTCATACCACTAAGAAACAACAGCCAGAAGAACAGCGCGTCCTTTGGATGTGGGATCCCTGCGCTGAGAAGCTCCTAGGCCCAGGAAAGATTGATGACAAGAACTTTCCCCCAGAGCCAACAGAGACAGAAAATCTTCCCCTGGAGCTGGGACCCTGAATTCAGACTTGTAGCCTACTAGACTGTGAGAGAATAAACTTATGTTTGTTAAAGCCATCCACTTGTGATATTTCTCTTGTAGCAGTGCTAAATACCTAACACAACTTCCATGATGTAATCAGCCAATCAGTTGAAAAAGGAGTTTTCTTGGGAGTGTAGCCAGTTTCCAGAATATAAACATGTTCTGGCTAATCTCACTCTCTCAACCCTACAGTTTTCTCCTTGCCTGGCCTCCAGTTCCTGGGACAGAAGCCTGCAGAAGTCTCTGTCCTGATGCCTGACATGCAGACTTTGGATTCACCAACTGCCCCCAACCCCGTGAGCCGGCATAGGTCTCCAGGTTGCCGCTTGACCTATGGATTTGGGACTTGTCGGCCCAAAAATTGTGTGAGCTATTTCCTTGAAGTAAATTTTTCTGTATTTATATATATTGGCAGTCCCCGGATTACGAACGAGTTCTGTTTCTAAGTCTGTCTTCAAGTCAAATTTGTATGTAAGAAAGAACAGTTAGATACGGTTCACATCTAATGCCAGTTAGTCAAAGTTTTGTCTTAGTATATAGTATATAACGTACCTTTATATGCATAAAAAAATGAAAGAAACACTTCCAGATACACTAAAATATTTTAACATAATACAGTAATAATAATAATGTTTTGATGTGCTTCACAAAGTTGTACCTATTTGTTATTAGGAACTATTGTATGTACCTCAAATTTTTAATATAATAGCCTTTATAGGGGTTGGTTTGTAACTGCAGGTTGTACATAAGTTGGATCTTCCAACCCAGGGATTGCTTGTATATACACGTCTCACTGCTTTTGCTCCTCTAGAGAACCCAGACTAAGATAACAGCATGACAAATGGAGAAAAGATTGAAGTTGTCAAGGATTTCATTTTGCTTGGATCCACAATCAGTGCCCATGGAAGCAGCAGTCAAGAAATCAAACAACGCATTGCATTGGGCAAATCTCTGCAAACGACCTCTTTAAAGTGTTGAAAATCAAAGATGTCACTTTGAGGACTAAGATGCACCTGACCTAAGTCATGATATTTTCAATAGCCTCATATGCATGCAAAAGCTGGCCAATGAATAAGAAGACTGAAGAAGAATTGACGCATTTGAGTTATGGTGTTGGCGAAGAATGTTGAATATACCATGGACTGCTGAAAAAATGAACATATCTGTCTTGGAAGACGTACAGTCAGAGTGCTCCTTGGAAGTGAGGATGGTGAGACTTCTTATGTTCTTTGGGCTTGTTATCAGGAGAGACCAGTCCCTGGAGAAGGACATCATGCTTGGTAAAGTAGAGGGTCAGCAAAAAAGAGGAAGACCCTTGTCTTAGTCATCTA
>NW_004444008.1:2924917-2926931 GCF_000243295.1 Trichechus manatus latirostris | reverse complement strand
TCTGTCTTTTATATCTCAAGAGATCGCCTCAGGACACAATCCAATCCTGTAGACTGAGTCCTGCCTTACTAAAACAACTGCCACCCCTCCTCCCTCATTAACATCATAGAGGCAGGATTAACACATATAGAAAATCACACAATGCCAGGAATCATGGCCCAGCTAAACTGATACACACACTTTTGGGGGGACATAATTTAATCCATGACAACCCTCATGGAGATGGATTGACACAGTGGCTGCAACAATGGGCTCAAGCACAGCCGTGATTGTGAGGATGGCGCAGGACCGGGCAGTGTCTCGTTCTGTTATACATAGGATCGCTATGACTCAGAACCAACTCGAGGGCACCTAAAAACAACTTTTTTAGAGCAGTTTTAGGTTTAAAAAAAATTGAGCAGAAAGTACAGAGAGTTCTCATACAACCCTCTCCCTCCTGCAGACTGTTTCTCCTATTATTAACATCCTGCATTGCTGTTGTTGGATTAGTGTGATATTTTTGTTAAACTTATGCAGTAATATTGACACATTATGATTAGTTAAAATCTATATATATTCCCTTAGGATTCATTCTGTGTTGTACAGTCCTGCGGGTTTTGACAAATGTCATGGGTCCACTATTACAATATCTTACAGAATAGTTTCACTGCCCTAAAAATGCCCACTGTCTCTACAGTTTTGCCTTTTTCAAAATGTCACATGGTTGGGATCATTCAGTATTTAGCTTTTTGAGACTGTCTTCTTTCACTTAGCAAAATGCATTTAAGGTTCTTCCATATCTTTGCATGGTTTGATAGCTTTTTTTTTTTTAATCACTGAACAATACCTTATGGCATGGATGTACCACGATTAGCTTATTCACTCACCTGTTGAACACATCTTGGTTGATAATAATTTTGGATAATTATGCAAAAAGCTGCTATAAACTTTCAAGTGCAGGTTTTTATGTGGACATATGTTTTCATCTCATTTGGGTAAATACCAAGGAGTATGATTGCTAGAGCAGATGGTAAGCCCGTGTGTAGCTTTATAAGAAAATGCCAGACTGTTTTGCAAAGTGGCTGTACCTTTTGCATTCCCACCAGCAGTGAATGAAAGTTTCTATTGCTCCATGTCCTCAGCAGCCCCTGGGGGCGCAGTGGTTAAGAGCCTGGCTGCTAACCAAAAAGTTGACAGCTCGAATCCACCAGTCGCTCCTTGGAAACCCTATGGGGCAGTTCTGCTCTGTCCTACAGTGTCGCTATGGGTCGGAATCCACTCGACGGCAATGGGTTAATGCGTGTGTAGTGATACCTCTTTGTGTTTTTAATTTTCAATTCCATAATGACGTCTGACGTTGAGTCTCTTTTCTTATGCCATCTGCCATCTGTACGTCTTTTTTGGTAAGGTGTCTGTGAGCTCTTTTGCCCATTTGTAATTGGGTTGTTTGTTTACTTGTTGTTGAGTTTTGAGAGTTTTTGCATATTTTGGAAACAAGTTCTTTATCAGATGTGTTTTGTAAGTATTTTTTCCCAGTCTGTGGCTTGTCTTTTTATTTTCTTAACAATGTCTTATGCAGAGCAGAAGTTTTTGATTTTAATGAAATTCATTTTATCAATTTTTTCTTTTCTGGATTGTTTTTGGTATTGTACCTAAAAACTCATAGCCAAACCCAAGATCATTTAGATTTTCTCCTCCATTACCTTCTAGAAGTTTCATAGTTCTGTGTCATACATTTAGTTCTATGATACATTTTGAATCCATTTATATATATATATATATATTTTATTGTACTTTAGATGAAGGTTTACAAAACAAATAGTTTCTCATTAAACAGTCAGTACACGTATTGTTTTATGACATTGGTTAACAAACCCACGACACGTCAACACTCTCCCTTCTCGACCTTGGAGAACCTTTTTTTTTTTCGGTGAAAATATACATAGCCAAAGTTACACCATTTCAGAAGTTTCTACATGTACAATTCAGTGACATGGATTACGTTCTTCCAGTTGTGCTGCTATTCTCACTATCC
>NW_004444008.1:2907411-2924817 GCF_000243295.1 Trichechus manatus latirostris | reverse complement strand
ATTATCTTCGACTCACTGCCCCCTAGGCTTCCCATCAAACCTTTTGAGTTGCTGTTGTCAATTTGATCTCACATAGATAATTCTTTTTTTTTTTTATTATACCTTAGATGAAGGTTTGCAGAACAAATAGTTTCTCATTAAACAGTCAGTACACATATTGCCCTATGACAATGGTTAACAAGCCCACGACATGTCAACACTGTCCCTTCTCAACCTTGAGTTCCCCATCACCAGCTTTCTTGTCCCCTCCTGCCTGCTAGTCCTTGTCCCTGCACTGCTGTGCCTCGTTAGTCCAGTTTTGTTTTATGAGGCTGTCCAATCCCTGGCTGAACAGTGAACTTCGGGAGTGACTTCACCACTGAGCTAAAAGGGTGTCCGGGGGCCATATTCTTGGGGTTTATCCAGGCTGTTGGGTCAGTAAATCTGATCTTTTTTTTGGGAGTTAGAATTTTGTTCTACATCCTTTTCCAGCTCTGTCCAGGACCCTCTGTTGTGATCCCTGTCAGAGCAGTCGGGGGTGGTAGCTGGACACCATCTAGTTGTACTGGACTCAGTCTGGTGGAGGCCTTGGTAGCTGTGGTCCATTAGTTTTTGGACTAATCTTTTCCTTGTATCCTGTTCTGTTTATTGAATCCATTTTTTGAGAAAAATGTAAGTTCTATTGTCGCAGCGGCGGCAAATGTCGGGGCGTCGGAGACAATAACCAATGCCACAACTCTTACAGAGAAGTGGGGCCAGGAGGGTCACTCTGAGGAGTCGATCCCCGCTTCAGTCCCAGGAGTTTATTTTATAGTCAGTACAGCAAGGAATAAAGCAATTAACAGAACAATGGGCTTTGGGTGCGGGCAAGGGAGAAGGAATTCAGGTAAACAAGCCAATCAGTAAAGGGACAATAGGTTTGGGAAAACAAATCGTGACAAGTCTCAACATGTTGGAGACAAGTCTCAACATGTTGGGGACAAGTCTCAACATGCTGTGCAGCACAGAGGCCTGTGGGGGCTGCAGTTGTCAATAGTGCAGCCATGTTTAAATGGCATGTATCCCCACATTCTATGTCTAGATGAATTTTTTTTCTTTTTTTACGCGTGGATGTCCAGTTTTTCCAGCATCACTTATTAAAAAGTCTATACTTTCTTCATTGAATTGCCTTTGCTCCTTTGTCAAAAATCAGTTGACTATATTTGTGTGGGTCTATTTCTGTACTCTCTGTTCTGTTCTGCTGATCTATTAGTCTATCCATTGGTCAATACCACACTGTACTGAACAGTGTAGCGTTTTAGTAAACCTTGAAGTCATAGATTGTCAGTCCTCAGACCTTGTACTTCTTCAGGATTATATTGGCTTTTCTGAGTCTTTTGTCTTTCTTTACGAACTTTAGAAACAGTTTGTCAATATTCACAAAATAATTTGCTGAGATTTTGATTGGGGTTCCATTGAATCTATAGATCTAACTGGGGAGAATTGACATCTTAATAAATTGTTTTCCTATCCATGAGCATGAAATCTCTCTCCATTTATTTAGCTCTCCTTTGATTTCATTCATTAGAATTTTGTAGGTTTCCTCATATAACTCTTGTATATATTTCATTAGATTTCTACGTATTTCTTTCTGCCTTTGTGTGTGCCTGCGCGCACGCGCGTGTGTGCGCGTGCACGCACACTAATGTGAATGGTGTTGTGTTTTAATTTCAGAATTAAATTATTCATTGCTGGTGTATAGGAAAGCAATTGACTTTTACATATTAACCTTGTATCCTGAAACCTTGCTATAATTGCTTATTATTTTCAGGAGGTTTTTTTTTTTTTTTTTTTTGTCTGCTTGCTTGTTAGGTTAGTTTGTTTGTTCTTTCAATTCTTTGGAATTTTTTTTTTTTTCACGTAGACAATCATTTTATCTGCAACTAAAGCCAGTTTTATTTCTTCCTTACTATATACCTTTTCTCCCCCCTTCCTGCCTAATTGCGTTAAATAGGATCTCCAGTATGATGCTGAATAGGAGTGGTGAGAGGGAATGTTCCTGTCTTATTCCTGATCTCAGAGTGTCTTCCTTATCTAGTGTGAGTGGATGGCTTTAACAAGAGAAATTTGTTCTTTACCAATCTAGGAGGCTAAACCCCAAAACCAAACTCATTGCCATCTAGTGGTTTCTGACTCACAGTGACCCTATAGGACAGAGTAGAATTGCCCCGTAGCATTTCCAAGGAGTGGCTGGTGGATTCAAAATGCCAACCTTTCGTTTAATAGGTGAGCTCTTAACTACAGCACGCCAGGGCTGTCCGAATTCAGATTGCCAGCTCCAAGGGAAGGCTTTCTCCCTGTCGGTTCTGGGGGGAGGTCCTTGTCATCAGTATTCCCCTAGTCTTGGAGCTTCTCAGCACAGGGACTCTGGGTGCAAAGGACGTGCTCCACTCCTGGTGTTTCTTGGCGGCATGGGTCCCTTTCTTCTCTGCTCGAGTTTCTCTTTTATATCTCAAAAGAGATCGACTCAAGATACATCCTAATCTTGTAGATTGAATCCTGTCTCATTAACATAGAGGTTAAGATTTACAACACGTAGGATAATTACATCAGATCACAAAATGGGGGATGACCACACAATACTGGGAATCATGGCCTAGCCAAGTTGACACATATTTTTGGGGGACACAATTCAATCCATGACAGGGGGAAAGCATCTAGTTTCTCATCATTAATTATGATGTTACCTGGAGGTCTACAGGGCAATGACTTTCTCTTTTTATATGGCCTTTCTCACCACGGTCTTGTAACTCCCACAAAATGATTGGCTAGGACTATGCAAATAAGATGTGTAAAACTCTTGCCAGGATTGGCTGGGACTATGCAAGTAAGGTGCCTATGGCGCATCAATGGGATTGGTCAGTTTTGCTGTCCCACTGTGTTTAAAAAGAACTAATCCCACAGGTTGAATGGGGACCTTGTGAGCATCAAGAAGAGCTAGGGGTAGAGCGCATCCTTTGGACCTAGGGTCCCTGTGCTGAGAACCTCCTAGACCCAGGAGACAGAGAGCTGTAACACTGGAAGTTACAGCTGCATGAGACAGCAGTAAGCACAGGGTTGGCATACAACTGCAGTGGGTTCTCCAACCAGTGGAGTGAGAGGGCTGAGCACTGTTGGGCAGGAGGCTTTTTGGCAGAGTGGTGTGCCTCCATGCACTTGCAGGTGAGCTAAAGAGCTGTAACACTTGCCTAAGCAGGTCAGAGACTGGGCCCAAGTAAGGCCCCCGCAGCAGAGGTCTGCCTGCGGGCATGGCCTAGAAGAAGTTATTCTGATCAATAAACCATATCCTGTCTCCCGAGCTGTTTCTGTTACTTCCAAGTTGATGTCGATCCTGAATTTTAACCTGTTACTTCCCTAATAAGCCCCATAATCATGAGTATGTTCTGTGAGTTCTGTGTGGCCACTGAGACAAATTATCGAACCCAGCAAAAAAGTAGAGAGTGCCGTGGAAGGATTGATTGGTGTCAGAATAGGTAAAAAGTTTGGAAGGTAGAGGTATGTCTGGTGTCCACTTTGTAGTAGTCAGCTTTGGGCTGATGGTGATTCTGTCTCCTCCCCCTGAAGTTAGACGAGGTCTGACACTACCACACATTATAAGGTCCTTGGTAGATGCTGTTTTATCAAATTGAGGAAGTTTGCCACTATTCCTAGTTTGCTGAGAGTTTTTATCATGAATAAGCGTTAGATTTGTCAAATATTTTTTCTGCATCTATTGATATGATCATAAGATGTTTCTTCTTTAGCCTGTTGATATGATGAATTACATTAATTGATTTGAAATGTTGAACAAGCTTTGCATACCTAGGTGCAAAATAATTCCCACTTGGTTGGGGTATATAATTCTTTACACATTATTGGATTTGATTTACTATATTTTGTTGAGAATTTTTGCATCTATGGTCATGAGAAATACTGAATTGCAATTTTCCTCTCTAATAATATCTTTGCCTGGTTTCAGTATTAGGGTAATGTTGGCCTCAGAATGAGTTGAGAAGTGTTCTCTACTCTTCTAGTTTTTGGAAGAGTTTAATAATGATTGGTATTGATTCTTCTTTAAATATTTGGTAGAATTTACCAGTGAAATCATCTGGGCCTGATACTCCCTGATTTGGAAGTTACCAATTATTGATTCAAAGTTTTAAATAGATAGAGACCTATCCAGATTATTTCTCCTTGTGTGAGTTTTGGTAGGTTATATCTTTCAAGGAGTAGGTCCATTTCATCTAAGTTACCAAATTTGTGGGCACAGGATTGTTCGTAAACCTGTTACCATCAAATTGATTCCAACTCATAGTGACCCTATAGAACAGAATAGAACTGCCCCATAGGGTTTCCAAGGAACAGCTGATGGATTGGAACTTCTGACCTTTTGGTTAGCAGCTGAGCTCTTAACCACTGTGCCACCAGGGCTCCATAGGGTTATTTATAGTATTCCTTTACTATCCTTTTAATATTCATGGGGTCAGTTGTGGTGACCCCTTTCATTTCTAATATTAGTAATTTGTCTTTTCTTTTCATGGTTAACCTAGCTAGAAGATTACCAGTTTTGTAGATCTTATATGGGTTTTCTTTGTGTTGTTAATTAATACAAAAACCCAAATCCAAACCTGTTGCCATCGAGTGGATTCCGACCCATAGCAACCCTATAGGACAGAGTAGAACTGCCCCATAGGGTTTCCAAGGAGTGGCTGGTGGATTCAAACTGCCGACCTTTTGGTTAGCCCCTGATCTCTTGACCACTGAACCACCAGGGCTCCATTAGTTAACACAGATCAGGTTATTATGTTGTCAAACTTATATGACTTGTCTCATTGATTGGATTATAAATCACAGTTTGATAGGAAGTAGTCATTACTCAATAATTTAAAAAAAAATAGGATGAAAGAGGCAAATTGGCATCCAAATATAGCAAAAAAAGAAAAAAAAAAAAAAAAAACCCATTGCCATTGAGTCAATTCTGACTCATAGCGACCCTAAAAGACAGAGTAGAACTGCCCCATAGGTTTTCCAAGGAGAGGCTGGTGGATTCAAGCAGCTGAGCTCTTAACCAGGGCTCCAAATGGTAGCAAACAAGCTTATAATAACATCACGAAGCCTCAGTGTAAGAACCACAGCACACTCTTGGGGGATTCGGCCCCCTGGAGGGAATGTCAGGTATCGCACGTTTGCTCACACCAGCAAGGCTTCTCTCTGGCAGTGGACCTGTTGTACAGCCAAAGACCTGCTGTGTAGACAAAGACCTCCAACCCTCTGTCTACAGCCCAGAGTGTAAACCAGTAGTTTCTTTAATGGTTTGAGTATCCTGAGGCTCCACGGAGTCAAACCGAAGAGCAGATGTTGTTGGGGCTGTGTTACATTTTCCTAAAATAGAACGTCTGCAGCGTTCTACATTGAGGGTCTCACCCATGAGTGTTTGCTGAGTTGTGGCCATATTTTGGCCAATGGCCTGTCTCCTTCTGACTCTGCTGTAGCCACAGCTCGCTGCTTTGCAAACAGCTTTTCCAGAACTTGAGAATGGAAAGTTCCATCATGAAGTTTCAGGAGTGAGCAAAGCTGACTTGAGTCCATTTTACGTATTTTTAACTAAGTGGAGAACATCGTGCTGTGGAGTCCAAATGTGTTTCTCTGCTTCTGAGCTTCATTCTCTGCAGTCAGCCTGAGCCTTCCTTGTTTCTGCACTGAGGGACCATCAGGGCCTCCTGCTATTCTCAGACCTCCTGCCAGGGTGCACCTACACAGCCTCAGCCAGGTGTGGGGCATTTACTTCCACAGAGAAGGAGGCTCTGCCTGTGGTAAGATTTAGGAAAGGTCAAGAGCTTTGCCAAGCCAAGCCGACTCTCAGTCAGGGCTTTGTCTCCTGGCCTCATAATTTCGTTCAAAGAGCACAGACATAACTCGATGTATTTTCAATATTGCAACCTGCCATTTTGATAAAGATTTTTAGCTGAATCAAACTTTACCTGTAATAACTTCACCAGATAAAGTTAGTTCATTTTTTTTCTTTAAAGTTCAAATGTCAAATTTCATTGCAGCTTCAAGTTGTTAAAATTGACTTATTTTTTTTTTGAAATGGTCTCATAGATTTTTTTGTTCTCCCATCTATTGGAAAAAAAAAATTGTTTGTATGGAAATTAAAGGTCCCAGAGGAATGACAAAGCAAGATTTTTTGTGTGTGAGATCTAAAAACTCGCAGGGTTTCTGGCTGTTCGAGGTGCCAGCCCTGCTCCCACACGTGGGCTTGTAGTTTGCGTCATACCAAGTGGAAGGGCGGATTAACCAGTAAACAAGATGCGCGCGAGCTTAATTGTGTTTGCTTACTAATCTGTACTGCACAACTCCACATGGGTTTCACCACATATTTATTTTTTTTAAGGGATAATCTGTTGTTATTGTTTGCTACCTTCAAGTCAGTCCTTGACTCAAGATGACCCCAGGCACAATGGAACAAAATACTACCCAGTCCCCCACCATCCCCATGATCTGTTGCATGTTGGACCTTTGTGATCCATGGGTTTTCATTGGCTGATTTTCAGAAGTAGATATCCAGGCTTTTCTTCCTAGTCCATCTTAGACTGGAAGCTCCGCTGAAACCTGTTCAGCATCACCGGAACACGCAAGCCTCCACTGACAGATGGGTGGTGGCTGCGGATGAGGTGCGTTGACCGGGAATCAAACCTGGGTCTCTGGGATGGAAGGCAAGAATTCTACCATTGAACCACCACTGCCCGCTAAGGAGAACCTATGACCTGGGAAATATGAGGGACAGAATAAAAGGAAGAGTAGTCATTTTGAGGACTGGTGATAAATGATCCAGATCTGAGCAGATGCATAGACATCTAACACAAAGTCACTGCTTCCTGTAAACATCAGGTTGTAGACAACTTGAGACAAGGCTGTTAAGTCCTTGAAAGAAGAATAATCAGTAAAAAGTAATATTTATAATGGAGAAGAAGTAGAAGGAAAGTGAGTTTATGGGTCTGTGGGGGTTGGGGAAGAGCTGGTGGATCTGGAAAACTTTAAGTACGAAATAAGCTTAACATATCCTTAATAGACCTGTGAAGATAAAACGAGACACATAAAAGTGCTTAAAGACACTCGAGAAAATGGCTGGTTTGAGGGAGTTAACTGTGGGGATGTTCTAGGAGGCCAATGTCAC
This sequence comes from Trichechus manatus latirostris, assembly GCF_000243295.1. Classification (NCBI taxonomy): domain Eukaryota; kingdom Metazoa; phylum Chordata; class Mammalia; order Sirenia; family Trichechidae; genus Trichechus; species Trichechus manatus. The sequence goes on along the minus strand of NW_004444008.1, from coordinate 2,917,643 downwards.
TCGTCTATCTTGGTCTTCTGAGTTAGCACCACCTGAGGGTTATCCAGGGGTCCCCGCAATGGAGTCCAATGTCACCTTTCTTACCTGCTGTCCTGGCTGCCCTAGATGTGCAGCCACCTTGGGAATCTTAATATTTCCCCTGGAAGAAGACTTATGCACAAGTGCCAGGCAGGGCTACACAGACCAGTGGCTGCGCCAAGAAGCAAACACACACTGGACAGTCTTTGTGATAGTAGGTTTCAAAAGGGCTGCAGCAATTGGTACTAGTGGGGTTTTCTGTTTAAAATGGTCCCAAGTTAGCAGCCAAATGAAACCAACAGAGTTGCCGTGAAGTGTTCCATAGGGGTTTCAGTGGGTTATTTTTCAGAAGCAGATCACCAGGCCTTTCTTCTGAGGCATGTCTAGGTAGACTTGAAGTTCCAACCACCCAGGGACTCCCCAATAGTACCAATCCATGTGCTCCTGTCCTCCTTGCTTCAGAGTTAGTGCCATTTCAAAAAAAAAAAAAAATAGACCAATTGCCTTCGAGTCAACTCTGACTCATGGCAACCCCATGTGTGTCAGAGTAGAACCGTGCTCCATAGGGTTTTCAATGAAGTAGATCACCAGGCCTTTCTTCCAGGCTGCCCCTGGGTGTGTGCTCGAGCCACCAACCTGTTGGTTAGTAGCCAAGGCTTAACTTGCCCCTCAGGGATTCCCAGTGCCATCTCCCTTTCCTCTTAGTAGATGACTTCCCGGGTCCTGTGCTCCCGGCCTGTGACACTGTTGTGAGCCACACATGCCACCTGAACATACGGGTGGGTCCTCAGCTCTACCTCACCTGGTTGACTGTGCGGTGTCACGCTCCGTCAGCCTGTGTCTGACGCAGGATGCATGAAAATTCTTCCACATTCCTCTGTGCCCATGGTACATTTAACGCGCTTCCCAGCCTGAGCCCCTGTTACCCGGGAACTGTCCATTCTCCCCTGGTCCTTGTAAAAGGGCAAAGCTTCTCTGCAGTCACCATCTCAGCCGATGGAGAGCGGGTTTCAGGTCTGGACTGTTTTCTGTACTTACAGCCAGGTTTTCCCTGAAGTGTGGGCCCTAATTATGCTGGAAATCCTGCACCCCAAGTTGGTTTCTTTGCAGATGCAAATCTCAGTTCAGATACCTTATTCCCAGGAATCAGACTTGCACTAATGATGCTCACAGGGATTAATTAATCAATTGATCATCTGGCCTTTCCTGAGTGCAGTTTTTGGGAAGCCTCATTCTTTGTCTAGAAAGTCCTTTGCACAGTCTTTTCTGGGAAGGATTTTCCTGCTGCCCCCCTCCCCAATTCCCTACAGGCTTCAGAGAAGCTGAATCTGCTGTCTTCTCTACTCCATGTTCTACCATCACTCTTGTCCTTGACACTTCCTCTTTCCCTGCTCCCACTAGGATTTCCCAATAGGATTTCCAAGGCTATAACTCTTTCTGGATGCAGAGTGCTAAAACTAGGTGAGAATGACAGGGACAGAGATACACAGAGACAGGGAGACAGAGATAATGAGACAGAGAGAGAGAGATACAGAGAGAGAGAGAGGAGGGAAGAGAGAGGCAGAGAGAGAGCAGGAAAGGCTAAAGAGAGAGGAAGGAAGGACCTCCAGGTTCTAGGACACCTGATGCTCTCCTGCTCCCTCTGCTGGCCACCCTCCTCCTTTCACCCGGCCATCTCATCCTGAAGACAGAGCGCTGTCCCCAACTAGCCCCGCCTCAGAGGGCTGCCCTCTGTCCACCTCATCCCTTCTGTGTGTGTGTGTGTGTCTTGACATGGTCCCAGGGGTGTGGGAACAGTTAACCTGTCTGTCTCCCTCAGTGGGTGGCGGGCACCGCCGGGGCAGAACCCCTGTTTCTTCTGCTCCTGAACATGCCCCGTGTGTGTCTGATATACCACAGACCCTGCTTCAATGTGTCATCAGGGAGGGGCAGTATGTGCACGTGGAAAAAGAAGCAGACAAGAACACCCAATGGTAACCAGAGAAGCACACAGCCCAGGAAATAGCCCAAGATTGAGGGCATTCCAGTGGGCATATGTGCACTCGGTCACCTCTGCAGCTGTAAGAACAGCCGCCCCTTCACGGGGAACATAATGGATGGACCACAGGACAGGGCAGAAGATCCAGGCCGTGTCTGGGAGCAGAGCAAGGCAGACGCCACAGGCTGCTTTAATGCAGGGAAGTGTATGGACTCCTTGTCTGAGAGAGGAGTCCTGAGTGGTACAAACGCTGAACGAGCTTGGCTGTTAACCAGTGGTTTGGAGGCTCAGGTCCACCCAGAGGTTCCTCAGAAGAAAGGCTTGGCGATCTACTTCCAAAAGATCAGCCACTGAAACCCCTATGGCACACAGTTCTATTCTGACGCATATAGGGTCGCCATGAGTCAGCGTTCACTCAAAGACAGCTGGTTAGATGGTTGATGGTTGTTTGAGAAAGACTTGGTGGTCAAAATGAAGTTCGCTTTTAATTTACTCTAATTAGTTACTTTTATATCAGTTGCACATGTTTAATTTAAATATTAAATGTCTCAATCGGCAAGTAAAAACTTCCATTAAGCAGTGAACTTTTGTTACAATGTAGTTGGTTGCAAATTGATGGGACCTTGTCAACCAGCTGGCTAGAACTCTCATGCTCAGATATCCACACTCGGGTATTAACTACACCTGGTTAGGCCTAAGGAGCCCTGGTGGTGCAGCCATTAAAGTGCTCGGCCGCCAACCAAAAGGTGAGCAGTTTGAATCCATCAGCCACTCTTTGTAAAACCTATGGGGCAGTTCTACTCTGCACTATAGGGCTGCTATGAGTCGGAGTCGACCGGACGGTGGTGGGTGGGTTAGGTCTACCTACACCATCACCTACAGTGTGAGTGGGTGGTGGGTGGGGGCTGGTGTGAGAACGGGAGGAGGGTGTTGTCTCATATCTCTGTTTCTGTCTCTCCCAGATATCTTGTAGCTTTGCCTGTGTTCTGCCCCCTATCCTTAGCTTCCCACCTCTTGTGCTATCTGTGGGGCCCACTGCTCTGGGGCTCCCATCCCTGGCTCTGGATTTCATCTTCCACAGTTTCCATCCTCCCTCCAATGCACACACTCACACACATACTGTCTCTCACAGACACACACACACACACACACACACACACACACACACACTGATAGTTGGTAGTCATCTGATCATGGCTAATTCTAGAAAAATTGGCATAGCTGTCTCCATTTAATGGATGAGACAACTGAGATATGTAAGTAGTCCAGACTTAGCTCAATCCCCACAACCCGCTCGTGATAAAACTGGCAATTCTACCTTCATCCTGAGTCCTGGCTGCGCCTGTCTCCAGGTCTCTTATCCAGCCTACTGAGCTCCAGCTTCCCAGGATGAAGCCCCCCTCTGGACTCTGCATGGGTCTAAAAGAATCGTTCATTCTTCCAAGTCAGTGATGCAAACACCCGCCACCCTGCATTACCCAGAACTGGCCTTTTAAATTATTTAATTACAATTGTGTCTGGTATAGAATGGCCAATGACTTTGAAAAGATTTGTGATAATATGTATTTTTTTAATCAGACATTTCTCCAGCTTGAAAGGATAGCCAGTGTAGCTCCTCTCCTATCCCCACGGCTGTGTCTTCAACATTCACTGGATTGGATAACTGGAAGTAAATTACTTTGAAGAAAATCAGATTGTTTGATACATGATTTGAACAAAAATCAGTTTGTAACCAACTATAACAATTTACAAATGGATGGTGCTCGGCCACAGCCAGTCATAGGTGCCCGAACAGTTTGACCCCACATGTTTTTTGAGGTTAAGTGTATTTGGAAGTACAGCCTACAGTTAAAAATCAAAATTTACACCAACACATTTTAATATGGAAAATCTAAATCTTTTAAATAAGTGGTACATACAGTCCCACACGCAGTCACCCATACTCACATACACGGTCTCATACACACATTCACACACATACACACATACTCATAGTCACACACAGAGTCAAACACACCACTTACACACACTTCACACTCACACATACAGAGTCACACCCATCAGGTCACACTCACACACCCTTACACACTTGTACACATTCTCTCACATACCACTCTCACACTCACACACACACACACTTGCACACACTTTCTCACACTCTTCCACTCACACTCACTCCCACATAAACAGTCATACCCACTCACATCTAGTCCCACTTTTATTAACACAGACTCTCACACGCACATCGTTACACACTTTATTACACTCGTACATACGCACACACTTATGCACACTCACAGATAGACTCACACGCATCTGTTTGCACGTTCACTCCCTGACACACACACGTACGTACACTCATAGACTGGTGCACACTCTTTTACACTCACACATTCTTTCACACACATACACAGAAGCACCCAGTTGTGGGGCGCGCACACACACACACACACACACACACACACACACACTCATGCACAAACACCCTGTTCTCCTTTATTGAGGAACAGTAAATGAAAGTTATTGTGAGGAACTAAAAATAAAATCAACAATAAAAGTAGAAGTATAACCAAAAACGAACCTAAAAGTAAGTCCCGTGTGAGACCTGTGTGCCCGGCTTTGCACTAACAGACAGGAAAGTGGCCACCCCACCTTCCACGGGGACAGCATCTCTCTGCTGTGTCCACAGTCCCTTTGAGGACTAAGCACAGGGAGTCTCTCCGCCCTTCTTTGCTGTCTTTACTCCAATTCTACATTTCATATTAGAAAACAACCCAACCCAATGGCTGCCCACAAGAATTGTCCCTCTAGATTTATGCATTTGTTGACAGAGCAGGACAGAGGAAAATTTAATGTACATTTAAGTGGAAGGAATAAGGACAGGCATCTTTATTATTTCTACATATCCCAAAACTTGTATCTCAGTCAAGCTAGTTTTACTCTGAAATTGCCTGCAATTGATTTTTTTCAAAAAATGAGTATTAAGTAAAATGGAGACTGCATCATAATTTAATGTTTCTGCTAATGTGCTTCTTGATTCTAATCTACTATAAAGCCATTGCAATTATGTGGTACAATTATTTAATATGATTTTGCTTATCTGAGTCTATGATAATTTGTCCACAAGAAGCTGTCTGGCAAATCCGAGGAATGTATATCACTGACAGGCAAATAGATTTCCTTTCTCAGCAAAGTGTAACATGTAATTTAAATTCAGTTTCTGAGAACACAGGGTCACATTAAATACATAGAAAGTTATCTTCTTGCTCAAAAGCAACTGAGTTTCCACTTTTAGATATGTCAGATCCCTACCACATAGTGTTCCCTTATCTTGAGACACAGAAAAAAAGTGCTGTTTTTATCAGATCCTCCCCTTGTGTTTGTTCAATTCTAATATGGGTTCCAATTTTGTCCACTTCAGCATTAAAACCAGTGGGGCAGATGACGTGGTTCCTCTGTCTCCCATCTGGGGCAACCGTCAGCCCTCCCTCGCCCCCCTTGTTGGAAGGTCCTTGGGTGGTACTCTTGACTACTAACTTAAAGGTTGGCAGTGTGAACCCACCCAGAGGCGCCATAGAAGAAAGGCCTGGTGATCTGCGTCTATAAAGACTACAGCCAAGAAAATCCTATGGAGCAATTCTATTTTGTAACATGTGGTGTCGCCATGAGTCAGAATCAACTTGACGGCAATGGGTTTGGTTTGGGTTTAATCACTAACTGCTTCAACTTGGGACCAACCAGAGGAAGCCAACTATGCCCCCCCACAAGCAATCTCACAGGACACCCCAGTTCCAATCAGACCACACCAGCTTCCCCACGTCGCCCCCTCCACCAGGGCACACGTGAAGCCCCCAGCTCCCCCACGTCACCCCCTCCACCAGGGCACACGTGAAGCCCGCAGCTCCCCGACGTCACCCCCTCCACCCGGGCGCATGTGAAGGCCCCAGATCACCCACATCACCCCCTCCACCAGGGCACACATGAAGCCCTTAGCTCCCCCACTTCACCCCCTCCACCAGGGCATACATGAAGCCCTCAGCTCCCCCACGTCACCCCCTCCACCAGGGACCCCTGAAACCTTCCCTTTATTCACTATGAGCTTCCCACTCCCTGCCCACCTCTGAGTTTCTGCCAAACACAGGTGATGGTGGCTGACTCCCTTGTTACAGCAGCTCTGAATAAATGCCCCTGCGTATTCCCATTTGGACGATCTGCACTAATTCCCACGCTCTGGAAGGGTGAGGTGAGAGGTGTACAGGAGAGCCTTCCTGGGTCAGACGCTGCCTCGAGGACACGTGAGCCAGACCCGTGGGGGTGGTGTTCTCCCATCACTTCCACACATAGGCAAAGTAACTGGAGTCCCAAATGAGCACCTGGGCTCCTGAGGCCCCAGCCCTACTCACCAGTGCTTCCCCGTAGTGAACCGAATAAATGCCTCCACGCTCGCTCGCCAGAGGTCCCGGCGCTCCATGCATTTACAATCGTTCAGATTCTTTACACAACTGCCCTGTGTGCATGGCCCTGCCCACAGGATCCTGCACGCTGGCTGGCTCTGACTCCTCCAGCTCTCCTGTCTCCACGCAGTTCAGCAGGGGGTCATCTGTGTTATTTCATCATTGATTCAGTTTGTCCTCCAATTGATTTCTGTCTGAGTCCTGTCACTCAAACCACTCTGAAACCATCTCCAGAGGCTTAAAGGGAGTGAGGGAGGGAGGGGAAATGACCTTCTTCAGGTAGGAAAAGCGAAGAAGCAAACCATTACCAACGCTAGCATCCTGCCTCAGTCACAAGGAAGGGAGAGAGAGTGACGTGGCTTTCCTCTTTCTCATCCTTGTCCAGGCAAGTCTTGGATTAACACATTATATATACTACATTTAACTACAATGTTACATACAGTGAAATGCAATTTGTAGGCCAGGATTAAAATGCATGCATGACTAATGTATAATAATAGTATATCAACTTTTCTTTCCATTTAAATCCTGTCTTCTATATCCTGTCTCATTATAAAATGTATTTTTGGGTATGCACAGCAAAAGTAGCCACGTTGGAGACAGCTGGAAACAGAATTGCCAACGTCAGTGTGATTTCTGTCCAACGATTGATGAATATTGTGGTCAGGATGTCGCAGGAAAAAAAAAAAAAGCCTGCCTTGAAAGTTAGCTTATGCCCCTTCCACTCTGAGGAGGTACATTGGGAATATATCAGCTGAAACACTCTTATTTTCGTTTCAATTTTGTTTTTGTTTTTTTTGAGAGAGTGTTGACCTAATAATGATGCTTCTAAATTTTCACAAAATAGACCTTTTCATACTATGACCCTGTTTATGTTCAGTAATCCTAAATCCACAGTCATCCCAAATTTACAGGGGATGTCCTAATTTACATCGTTCTTCCATTTTCTGCATCAGCAACATTAACCAGATGTCCCAACATTCAAAGCCATCTCAAGGCCAGACTCTCGCAGTGGAAATGGCACAAAGTTGAGTTGTTGTGTAATCGTCCCCATTTTTGTCTGGGAAATGTGAGGGAGCCCTACACACGCCCCCCCTAGAATCTGAGACCAGAGCTCCAGGTTCTCTTTCCTGAATAAGCACAAACAGAAGGAGCAGGATTGAAGAACTGCTAGGATGACACACACTGTGCTGTCTTTGCACCTTAGGGAACCCAGGACCGTAAATTAAGAAGTGTGTGCGTAATCCAGCATCTGGCTGGCACATCTCTCCTGTGAGCCAAGCGATGTCCCCATGTTACTGGGTACAAAGGAAATGCAACAGAAGTGTGGGACTCTGCCTTCTCTTCAAGGACCACCATCGGAGATTTGTGAATCACCAGCTCCACGCCAGGCCCAGACTATTCCTTGGGATGCATAGGCAGGTAAAGTGTGGTTGTTTTCTTGCAGAAGAGTGTACACTGTGCACTGCTCTCTGGAGACACTGGCAGAACTAGACTTGAAGCAGACAGAACCCCTAAATGGTGCGGTCTTGCTTTCCTGAAGGAGTGGTGCACTTTAAAATAACATTTGAACTGTGAAACCCTTCCCAGGGCTACAGAGCGTTTCAGGAAGGTGTAGACTTAGAATAGCAAAACCTAACAAGAGGCTGCTATGCAAACTGGTTTTCAGCTACTGTATTTCTGCAGGCCAGAAGATTAAGGGTGGGAATTCTAACCCACAGCTTCTGTGCACACTGTTTTGACATCTCCTGTAGGTGTCCAAAAGAGAAATCTGCTATGGTACTTTACTGCTCTTTGGTCCCAAGTCTGTATTTCTTGATGGTAATTGTTCTTGAATTTCTCACAGCAGCTTTGTGGAATTGCATCTCTTTGTTTGGAATGTGTGATGTGTTTGATCTTAGGAAAGCATTAGCTGCAACTGGTAAAGCTGAGATGCCTACACATAAGCTTGTGTGATTAAAGGAAAACCCACTTCCTGTCTTCCCAGGCTTGTATTTGATTCCAACTGTCATCAAGTGTCACAGGAGAAAGACGTGGCAGTCTCCCCCATGCAAAGGCTCACAGCCTTGGAAAGCCTACGGGGCAGTCCTACCATATCCTACAGAGTCGCTGTGAGTCGGAATCAATGGGACGGCAGGAGGTTATGTTTGGTTTGTTATCATCACGTTTAATTGGAAAGGGAATTTAAAGGTCCATCAAAGGGTATAAAGCTTAAGAGATTCTCACCCTATTAGGAGCATTCGTTTAAAATTATTGCAAGGATTCTTTTTTTTTTTTTAAACCTCACAAGGGTTTTGTGTCACATAGGTCACAATCAATCAGTCATACCATGTGTTCTCATTATTTAATATTAGCACCTGCCTTGGGGGACCTTGTAAACCAATCATAAAGTTTCCTTAAGGGATACTGCGAGCAAAAGGGAGTTTAGCCAGCATTTCCCATCTTACTTTATGCAGATATATTAAATCATGAGCTTTGGGAGTTCCAGCAAAATGAAGCTCTAGGCAGAAGCACCATGCCGTCCCTCCACAGCAAAGATCCGAAAAACTAAGCCAAACAGAGAATACAACAATCCTGAACCCTAAAACATCAAATGAAGAGATAAAGAACTCAGCCAAGCACCAAATGGAATGAGAAAACTGACAGAGAACAGAGAGTGAGGAGAGATTCATGCAGAGGTCCCCTACCAGCTAACGCAGCATGGATCCACCATCTTGGACTCCTATCGGAGACCAGCAAACAGGGGGTACGAGAAAGCAGCCTCACGGAGCGTCCAGCGGGAGACGAAACCAACTGGTAATTTGCAATATACTCTTTCCCATCTCCCATCCCTCTTCGCCCCGACTCAGCCTCCTCTGCTTCCTGCGGCCACAATCTCTTGACCAGGAAACACCAGCTGCTTGGATTCCACACACCCAAACGGGCGGCTCTCAGAGTGCCATTTGTTGGCTGCTGGTGTTGTTTTTTTCCGCTTCTTTTGATTTCTTCCTTGCCTCTCACCACCTCTCCATCCTTTCGCTTGAGTACCTCACTCCGTGCGCCATCTTTGCTTCTTCCTGAGGGGCTGCAGAGCGCCAGTAATTTGTGATGTATGCATTGCCACTCTCTACCCTTCTTCACCCACACTCGGCCACCTCTGCTTCCCACGGACACAGTCTCTTGTCCAGAAACACCAGCCCACACTAGCCGGCTCTCTGAGTGCCATTTGTTGGCTGCTAGTGTTGCTTTTTTTTTCTTTTCTGCTGCTTTTGATTTCTTACTTGACTCTTGCCACCTCCCCCTCCTTTCGCTCGAGTACCTGGCTCCATGCGCCATCTTTGCTTCTTCCTGAGGGGCTGCAGAGCTCCGTTCAAGTCTGGAGCTGCTTCCTGGTCTGGGCTACCGTGCTGGTGGGATCCTGGGGCTTTTGTTCACTTGTTTGTTTTGAATTGTTTGTTTGTTTTCTTTTCCTTTTCTTGAGTTGGGAGCCCTTTCTGGCCAGGCAGAGCTGCATGGCAAGGAGACTCCCCTTTGGCTTCCACACACGTGCAGAGGGATCCCTGAGGGCATTTCTTTCTTCGTTGGTTTTTTTTTTCTGTTTTTTGGGGGGCCTTTCTTGTTTTTGTTTTTTTTTAATTTGTTTTGTTTTCTTTTCCCTCTTTTTCCCTTTTTGTCTTTCTTCATTGCTCAGTTTCTCGTCTCTCTGTGTCTTCCTCTTTCTGTTCCCTGAATATCTGGCGTTGTATACCTCTACACCTTCTAGCCAGGCTGTACTGCAACACCTGAGAGCGACTTCCCCAGAC